>NC_079216.1:19132676-19432676 GCF_029633865.1 Lampris incognitus | reverse complement strand
TGAATTACTTACTTGAAAATTACCAAAAAACTCACTTAGATTGTTATTATAAGTGTCTGACAACATTATGGAAAAGATCCCTACAGAGATGGACCTTTTTCTTTACATTTCACTTCTTACGGTCTCTGTTCTAACAGCCCTTTTACTACTGCTAGTATTTGTGCGGGGAATGGTTTCGGATGTTTACAAAAGAGGTCACGCCGAATCTTATTAGAGCTGACCATTAATTTGAGGTAGCAGCCCGAGACATGGAGAAACTGCTAGCAATAATTTATTTCCAAAGTCATGGCTGAATATTTAGCTGATTTCAGCAATGTGGATGAGGCATTTGAATTCAATGACCACCCGTATTTATTTGAGCCAGATTATATAGATGAAGAGCTCTTAAAGATTGAAGAGAGGATGAGGAGAGCGAGAGGGGCAACAGGCAGAGGAGCATCAGCCAGCTTCTTTGGATGGCAGTAGTCATCAACTAAAACTGGCGATCTGTCGCTAGTTTCATATGTGATGGGCGATCTCTGGTTTCATATGCATATGCATTATATGCTGGTTTCATTTACATATGAAACTAATCGCTGGTTTCATAAACCAATCACTGTCATTACACATCAGGATGTGATCCCAGAAATTTGAATCAGTTCATCTGGACCCAAAGTTTAGTGGGATAAATATTTTATCACTCATCATAGTGACTTCATCGGTCTCAGCTGACTGCAGGGTTGTTATACAGCTGTGTTGTTGATAAGGTTGGGGATACCTGCAGTCAACCATATGCTGGTTTCATATGCATATGTAACCGTGAGTAAGTTTTTTTTTAGTAATTTTCAAGTCATTCAAATGAGATATTAAGTTGTTCAAACGAGATACTAAGTCAATCAAATGAGATACTAATTAATTCAAATGAGATACTAAGTCATTCAAACGAGATACTAAGTCAATCAAACGAGATACTAAGTCAATCAAATGAGATACTAACTTGTTCAAATGAGAGACTGAGTCAATCAAATGAGATAACCCCTCAAAAAAAAAGATCCTCCTTCTCAATCCCCCTCCCCCCTGTCCTTCAGAGCCTCCGTAGCCTTGTGTTGTCATGATTACATACTAAAATCTTTGACCAGTCCACTTGTGGGACATGTGAGATAAGTTTTGAATAGAACTCCTTATTGACATTTGTTGCCGGAGTTGCCCCAATCAACTTATTTATTTATTTACTTATTTGCTTGTTTTTTTGTTTTTGTTTTTTTCAATGATGTCTTTCTGCAAGTTCTGCTTGATGTTTTCTACTGCATCTCACCTACAAAGTTAGTCACAGTTTTCTTGAAAAACAAGGTGGGCAGGTAGACATCTTCTCATAGCGCTTTTCTCCTGAGACAGTAAGAAAGCTGAGAAGCATGGGAAGACACAGGAGAGAAAGTTCTGGTCCCAGGACCAGGCAGGCTTTGGTGTGGTCCTTGAAAAGGGGATATTAACCACTATACAAATATCACAGAGCATGCAGATGATGACCTTTCTTCCTCTTCTCTGCTCTTGTTCAAATGTTAATGAATGAGATCAAATGGAATTAAATAAATAGCACAATCCATGCATCTGACTAAATAAAGATCCAACTATCTCTTCAGGTGTCAGAGCGGATTCGTGTGGAGATCGTGTCCTTGAGCCTGAGGCCTGAGTCACATGTGGCCCAGGACCACAGCATTGTGCGTCTTTTTGTGGAGTATTCACTCCTGGACCTGCCCTCAGAGGAGACGCCCCTGTCCCTGCCTAAGCCCCTGCCGGGACAGAGCATCCACTACAACTACAGCAACGGTAAGGGTACAGAGACGCACTTCCTGGTTATGATCACCTAGGAGGACCTGTGATTAGAGAGAGACCATCTTGTGACTTCTTGGGTTTCTCGGTACAATAAAAGAGAGGGAAAAAAGCCCAAAGATACAAACATTAAAGTTAACATTATTGAAAGAACTTTTAAAGTACTTCCTAAATAATGTGTTAAGGACAAATTGCCCTGTGTGGCCTCGTATGAACTTGCAAGTATGTGTGCTGACTATGAGATCTGACTTGTCCTATCTTCCCAGTAATTCATGTAGATGTGGAAAACAACAGAGCGAGGCGGGAGTTGTTGAAGGGAGTCCTGGAGGGACACAATCCTCAGATTGAAAGGTACCGTGAAATCTGTGAAGACAAGCCAGTTTTGGCAGACGATGGACCTGACTGCCCATAATGTGTTCTTATTTTGATTTCATCAGCTTTAAAATGCGTGTGTGTGTGTGTGTTTCATGGATGCCTAGTTATTTTTACCATTAACCCAGGTAATTCCTGTTCCTGCAGCCCTGCTGTTGAGTTGTTGTGTTCCTATATCCAATCACAAGTGTGCAAGCACTCACAGGTGCACACACACACACATACACACAAACATACCCACAGTGAAAGAGGAAGACCCTCTATGATAATAAGATGCTGTTGTGGTATAAACAAGATAAAGCCACATGTTACCTCAGTAAGTAGGCAGTAATGACTTGAAGAACTTCAGCTGAGGAAGTATCTACATTCTGTCACAGAAAGTTGAATCGGTTCATCTGGACACGTTTATTGAGAGAAACATTTTGTAACTCATCTTAAGTGACCTCTTCAGTCTCAACTAATTTCAGGTGTCCACACCCTTATAAATAATCATCATCATTGGCACTCGGGGTCACTCGGGGTCAAGGCGACTGTCCTCCCTCTGGGTCCCTCTGGGTCCTCAGGTGAGTGTAGAGGCCGACTCGGGGAGGATGCTTGTGTGGACAGCTTTTTACATGGAGAGGCTGATGCACCTGAAGCCACCACACGGTCCTTGGCAGGGAGTGGCCAGAGTACAGTGGCACCAAGAACCAAGACGATTGGGGACCACCCTCTGTTGCAGCCTTCATCTGCCTTCACTGCTGTTGTGACCTGGAGACATCTTCCACCAGTTCCACCATTGAGGTCTTTGTTGGTTTTTGTATGATAAATAATACAGTGGCATAACAACCAAAAACGATTGGTTTCCTAAGCATTTCCGCTTCCGCTGTGGGAAGATGGCAGCGCAAATTCATGTTTGCAGTGGCCTCACCCAGTACCGGTGTGGGAAGATGGCAGCGCAAATTCATGTTTGCAGTGGCCTCACCCAGTACCGGTGTGAGAAGATGGCGGCGTGAATTCACGTTGGCGGCAGCCTCACCCAGTACCGTCTATGCAGTGTCTTTGTCCACGTCTGCATTTCAGTTTTGTCTTCGTTTGATGGCTGGGAGAGCTGGTGCTGGAGTGGCAGGGAGAGGTTGGTCTGCTGCATCTTGTTGGCCCAGGGACCACAGCCCTGCCTGGAGCTGCAACCAAGGAGGTAACACCGAGGGTGGTCTGACAGGACGTGGAAGCGGGGCAGGCTAAGCTAACTGCTAGCCCAGGCAGACCAGCAGTTCTGATAACACTGAGGGCGGTCTGGCGGCGGCCTCGCCTGATGTTGACTGTGGTGTTTTTGATGTCGTCGTGTGGAGTGCGGGGAGGTATGTCGAGGGTGTCTAGCTGTTAGAGTTGGTGTTGGATCGGCTGGGTGAGCCTGTTCTGCTGTGTCCGGTGGGCCGAAGGACCACAGCCCTTCCTGGAACTGCACCCGAGGAGGAAGCACCGAGGGCGGTCTGACAGGATGCAGAAGTGGGGCAGGCTAAGCTAACTGCCCATGCAGACTGGCAGTTCTGACAGTCATCCTGGCGTTCGTTCCCTTGGACATTGATTTTTTTTTTGTTAGTTTTTTTGTTCTTTTTTTTTTAGTTTGGATATATGTGTTAGTTTAGATATATGTGTTAGTATGTGTTCTTGGAGTTCTTGTAGGTTTTGGATATGTGTTTTTGTCTTTGTGTTGCACTGCTGTGGGCTGGGGGAAACGATATGTTGTTTCATGAAATGAAACAACAAAGTATTCCTGATTCCTGATTCATATGCAGATTGCAGTAACCATTAACTAAAGTTACAATGGCCATGTGTACTATTCACAGTGGATTAGGGAATCTACAGGCCAATGGCCACTCCTTCAGAGATGAGGATGTGCACATCCTTGATAGGGAAGAATGCTGGTTTGACCGGGGAGTCAAATAAGCCATCTGTGAAGAGGGAATGACCATCCCTGAATCGAGGGGGGTTAAGAATACACTGTCTCCATTTTACAATGCTGCTGTTGCAACTATTCCCCAATCCTCGGTGAATGGTACACGTTGTCATTGAAACGCTAGTTAATGGTCATGGCAATTTGCATATGAAACCGATCGTTGTTTTCGGTCGTTATGCCACTGTGTTGTTTATAAGGGTGGGGATACCTGCAGTCAGTTGAGGCTGAAGAGGTCACTTAGATGAGTGATGAAATGTTTCTCTCAATAAATGTTGTGTCCAGCTGAACTGATTACCCTTTCTGTGATTTTCTTACCTGGATTATATACATACAAGGTCTGTCCCCATATCTTTAAGAATCGTAACATTTTGTGTTTCTGGCTCTATGTAGTGCACTTTTTGACAAACCTATTTGTTTAAAGCGCTTGTTTATTTAACAGGAACTCTTTAACACTAACTAACCTGTTGTGATTGGACAGTATCCGGTTCACTTTGGTGAGCGAGCCACCAGAGGAAGAAGAGCAAGAGAGAGAATGTGAGGATGTGGGCATGGCCTATCTCAGGATCTCTGAAATCATAGAGAAACAGCAGGACTTGATTGAGACCAGCCTAAATGGTTAGCAAATACACACAAAAGCACACAAACATTTATCTTTAGGCCTATAAGCTTGTTCTTTGTAGAAGCCTTCTCTCACTCTCTCTTTCTCTCTCTCTCTCTCTCTCTCTCTCTCTCTCTCTCTCTCTCTCTCTCTCTCTCTCTCTCTCTCTCTCTCTCTCTCTCTCTCTCTCTCTCTCTCTCTCCCTCTCTCTCTCTCCCTCTCTCTCTCGACTTGTGTAGTGGTGGATGTAGAGGACAGCAGCGTAGTAGTGGGCAGTCTGATCGTGTCTGTGGAAGGACTGGAGGCTCTGCGGTCCATCATAGAGGACCACACCCATGACCACACCTCCATCTCTTCACTCCAACCAGCAACGTAAAGGCAGCACAGAATCACAGTTGTTTTAATACAGCACATTGCGCTGCACAGTACAGTAAATAAGCAATAAATGTGTTGGATGTGGTAATACATAGGTTCACAATCATATAAAACTTCACTTAAGGACTTCACTTGGAATGTTGCCTGATGTTTTATCATATAAAAACATGGAACACATGTATATCTGATGGATACTTTCAGTCATTTTTTTAAGATGAACCAGATTCAGTAGTTCAGTTTCTTTCAAATGAAACATCTGGTTTGAAGCCAATCAGATGTTGTGGAAGGTAAAGTGGGTCAATATTCTATTGAATGTTTGAATATGAAAATATTAAATATGAAATAAATTATATTTAATATATTAATGTTAAATATTGAGTATGAAAATTCATGGTCTGTGACGGGCTGGCGGCCTGTCCAGGGAGTCTCCCCGCCTGCCGCCCAATGACTGTTGGGGTAGGCTCCAGCATCCCTGCGACCCTGAGATCAGGATAAGCAGTTTGGATAATGGATGGATGGAAAAACTCATGGTGCTTAAGTAATCAGTGGAATGGCAAGTCCAAGGAGACAGAGCAAAACAGCACAGTCAAAACATTTGACAGTAGACAGGTGGATTTCAGCTGTGCTGTATAGTTGGCCATGTCTATGCTTTGCATCATTCTATCCAGTCACTATATACTTAATTAGCAAACCTCAACCGGAGAAGGGAGTGACTAGAAATCAGCTGGTATCGAGATTAACTGAAAAAAAAAAACCGGCACGCTCTTGGTGCTTGACCGTCAGTGTCACTGTACATACACATTCAACATGCAGAAACTGTGAGCACTGTGGAAGGATGCACAATTTAAAGACTTGATACTTGAGAACCTCCTCTATCGATGAATACGGTGGGAAGTTAACACCATCCAGAAGGCAAAACAAGTGAAAATGTGTCATTGCTGTGGCGAATACATGAGCCTTAATATGCTGTCATTTGTCAAGGTAGTGCAGTGTTAAAATACACTGTCATGCTGAGAATGTATTTGATCAATTAATAACTTTGACAATATTCAAAGCTGTCCTGTCCTGCATTTTGTACATTACCACTACTGTGTGTGATATATTTTTACCATTAGACAGATTTTATGTAAAAACATTGTTGGTGTAATTTTAAAAATACAGTGATGTGGATTTTTTATTTCTTCTGTCAGCCTCTTCCATTTACAAGGGAACGGTGAAAATATTAAACCATTTTTGTAAGATCCACTGTACCTGAGGTTGACAGATAAGCCACCTGTCAAACACCGGCCAGTTTTAACAGTCGCAGGTCATTTAAGGCAGGTGTAAAGCTACTTTAGGTTTGGTTTAAGCCAAATGTAAAGAGCCTCTTTGTACTTGACTGGTTGAAAGTGAAAGTGCCTCTGGTGAATTGAGAAGGCTGACATGGGGGCTGTCTGCCCAGGGCCTTACCTACTCTGGGTAAATAAGCCATTGGGTGAATGAATTGTTTTTGGAAAACAGTCGTCAGTGGGATAACACACCATCAAATGCAGTTGAAGCACCAATGAATTGTGGATCACATCTTTGATGTGTTCATGCTATTCCCTGAATTCTCATAATAGCTACAGTGGATGGAGTGTGACACAAATGTTCTTCCCATGTCATTTCTGCAGCGGAGAGATAACTTGAATCTATGTGCAAGATGTGAAAACATTTATACATTTTAGGTGGAATGCATTTTTATGTTTCTGTTCTGAGACAAAGTCTACACAGGAAACTCAAAAAAATATGTGGTAGGCTATAATATGTAGTCCGCCATTTTGACAGTCTTGATCTTAGTTATGGCGATGGACGGAGAAACTGCTCTAGTTTGTAAATAGAGTAAAAATGGGGGGGGTCTCATCAAGCAATATCTCATGATTTGGCATGTTGACTCAAAACTTTAATCAAAACATTTATTTTCTCTACCATGGCGTGACAATCTCCCTAAGTTTAAATGTGACGCTATGCTGTGTCGACTTGACGCGTCACGCTTCGTAAATCGGCTTCTTTGACGGATTTAACATGTTTTATCGGTTTTATCGCCCTAAGCGGGAGGAATCTTGCGGGCTGCGGGACGAGGGCATAAAAACAAACAAACTACCGGAAGTGACGTTTGTGTTTGAAAGGCTCTCGGCCCACCCATTCATACGCTACAATGCAAATTTGGTAGGCGTGGTCAACTGGTACGTACGTTTCGGAATTCTCAAAGAAAACACGCAGCGAAAGGTACGTTGGAACTACCGAGCCGACGTCTTCAGCGGAGATGTGCTGCGCCACGTCGTAGCTGTCACTCAAAGGACATTTAAATGGCTACACCGTACAGGACCGTATACCTAATAACACGATAATAACATTTTTACGTGAATGGTTTGAAACCAGCCGCGCAAAGTTAGTCTCTTTTCTTTGTGGGCGTCGTCATTTCGTTCGTAAACCGCGGCTGTCTTGCTTGTTTTTGAACAGTCAAAATGAGCGATGAGGACGACTTTCTGCAGAAAGCAAGAACGGCATTTGAAGATCTCTGCCGAGCCCTGAATATGGACGAGGACGCGAGCAGCGAGGCATGGAAGAGCTACGAAAACATAAGCCGAAATTTCACACTGGAGGTAGATAAGTGTCCGTGTTTTCACTGTGTTGTGCATCCGCTGCTTCAACCGGCTCTGGCGTGCACTAATATGTAGTTAGCGTGGATCTACGCTTTTCGTTTCTTCCTTGCCTCCCAAACGCTTTCTCACTTACGAGCTGGAATTACTGTTAGGTTGGTGTTATAGTCATGTAAACTGACCGCTTATAGTTACGCACAAAAAGAATTTGGGTCAATACGCATAAATCTTTTTGACGCATCTTAAGAGTTGTCAAATATATGCTTATATATATATATATATATATATATATATATATATATATATAAACAAACGTGTAAATACGTACCACAGCGAATGTTTTGACACGGATATTATTGCAAATAATTGTGTTGGTATAATCACAGACCACTAGAGGGAAGGATTTCCAACATGGCGCAGACACCACTTGCTCCGAGTGATGATAAACTGTCAGATGGTAGTTTTACCTGTCTATAAAAAGTCTCTCCCCCCCCCCCGCCTCTCACACCATTTCCCCTCTCTGTCACTGTAGCGCTCTCTCATTTTCTCTTACACCCCATCTCTCACTCACTCCGACCCAATTTGGTGGCCTCGGGGATGAATAAAGTATTCGGATTCGGATTCTCCCTAGGCGGCGGGTGAGGATGGGGAAGGCTGATATTTGACCAGCTATCATACTTGTTTTCACGCGCTGTTGCATGCCGTTCAATAGCTCCCTTCCCTTTGCGTCTCACATCAACGTCAGCTCGGCAAAGCTTTGCAAAACGCACGGAATTCATCTTCGGCGCTGTTCGTCATGATTGTATACAGACTTTCGTTTCTGCATTTTGACTGACTTTTACGGTCAGCGTTTACAAATTAATGTGAACGTTTACACATTAACCCGCGGAGATAATCGATCATTGATTTGACATCAGCCAATAAACTGCCAAATAATCACGTTGACGTTGAAAATAACTGCGATTACACTTTCAGAACATGTCTGTGAATCTTCTCATTCATCCAGGTCATGGTTATCCAAAGGAGTTGAGTCAAGCGCAACTGGACTTGGTATATATCCGTGAAGACGTTTCTGACTAGACCAAGTCTAGTCAGAAAGGCACGAACTAAGGAAGCCTCTTGGATGAGAGGCGAAACGTCTTCACGGATATATACCAAGTCCAGTTGCACTTGATTCAACTCCTTTGGACACTTTCAGAACGTCCGCGCCGCACTATTAGCCAATCAAAACGCAGACTTCCCTCACGCTAGCCAATAAGAGGCCATGTAACGAAGGGCGCTCTGGTACTCTGAGAGTGGATTTACGAGCCCGCACGATTTTTATTCAGTGCCACCAAAAGGACAAATAGGCGTCCGTCCAGACGTTGTGCCGGATGCCGGAGAGAGAGCTGAAAAGGCCTATTATGAATATCGCTTGTTTTTCTTTTTTTTAAAATATATTATTTGTGTTTATTTTCTCCTTTATCTTTCTTGTCTTATGAAAACTCTAAGCCATATCATATGAGTGTATGATCTTAGTCTGTTAATGATACTGTTTGTGTATACTTGTATGTATCATGGATGTGTGTGTGTGTGTGTGTGTGTGTGTGTGTGTGTGTGTGTGTGTGTGTGTGTGTGTGTGTGTGTGTGTGTGTGTGTGTGTGTGTGTGTCTTGTGACTGACTGATTCATTGTAATGCTGTAACATGGGTGTCAACGTTGTTGTCGGCTGCTGTGCTGAACCATGTCTCCGTCTCTTGTTGTGTGGGATTACTGATTTATACATACAAATTGTGCATCCCGCATTGCTATGGTTGTTTCTTGTAGTATGCGGCCTGGAGAATGTCACTTTTCAAGACCTTGAGGGTTTTTAGGCAGTTCTCCTGCACATTCTTTTTCAAATTACATATTGTATCTTTTTTTTTTACATGTGTAAATAAAGAAACCACACTAAAAGCCGGACATATGGCCGTGCAGGGTACACAGTAGCCATCCGTTAGGGGTGCCTTAGTCTTCTTTAAACTGCATTACCCGCCTGCCCAGCTCACTCCCTGATCTTTCTGTCAAAGTTGCTTTATTGGCGAGAAATTTTTCTTTTTGTAAATACTGCCAAAGCATCCAGCCATCAAGCCATTATCCAAACCGCTTATCCCACTCAGCAATTCAATATTGTATTCAGCAATACAATCATAGATGTAGCCTACTATGGCAGTAGTGATTGCAATAAAAATGGCAATCCATGGAATTCTTTCTCAGTTCAGAATACAAATACTTATTTATAAGCTAGCGACTTGACTGCAAACAAGCACATGCAGTACACGTTAAAATACACCACATAGGGCGTCCGGGTAGTGTAGCGTCTATTCCATTGCCTACCAACATGAGGATCGCCAGTTCGAATCCCCATGTTACCTCCAGCTTGGTTGGGCATCCCTATGGACACAATTGGCCGTGTTTCCGGGTGGGAAGCCGGATGTGGGTCTGTGTTCTGGTCACTGCACTATCGCCTCCTCTGGTTGGCCAGGGTGCCTGTTTGGGGTGGGGGTGGGGGGCTGGGGGGAATAGTGTGATCCTCCCATGCGCTACGTCCCCCTGGTGAAACTTCTCACTGGCAGGTGAAAAGAAGCGGCTGGCGACTCCACATGTATCGGAGGAGGCATGTGGTAGTCTGCAGCCCTCCCCGGATCAGCAGAATATAACATTGCATACTAAACTCAGGTATCTATTTGTACTGTGTGTGTTTGCATACCGTTGTCTTTGTGTCCATGTGAGGATGTTGTGTTTATGTGGGATCTTTGTTTTTCACCCAATCATTTTAATTCCTCACTTTCTCTCTTTGTCTCTGCAACTCAATTCATGAGTTGAAAACAAACAAATCAACACAACACATTTGTATCACCAGAGCACAGTCCATATAAATGTTAACAGCACTCTCTCTCTCTCTCTCTCTCTCTCTCTCTCTCTCTCTCGCTCTCGCTCTCGCTCTCTCTCTCTCTCTCTCTCTCTCTCTCTCTCTCTCTCTCTCTCTCTCTCTCTCTCTCTCTCTCTCTCTCTCTCTCTCTCTCTCTCTCTCTCTCTCTCTCTCACAGGGTAGTGAGCTGCACTGGCTGGCATGTGCTCTCTATGTGGCCTGTAGGTCTTCAGTGCCAACTGTTGGCAAGGGCACAGCGGAGGGGAACTACGTGTCATTGACCAGAATCCTACGCTGCTCAGAGCAGAGGTAGACCCACGGTGCATCTGGACACACAACACCAAGTGTCTTCTTGACCATACAACCTCTTTATTGTAGTTATTGTTCTGATGTAGGTTCAAAATGAAGTTGTTGGCATCCATGTGGTGTTTTAAGTGTTGGCTTATTGGTTCACTGAAGACAAACTCTTCCTCACGCTTGAAGTCTATGAAATAAAGGAGGACGCCCTGTTTTCAGGGATAAAGTCACTATTTTGACCAATTCTGGTGACATGTGACACTTGTCCTTTGAGACAAGATTCAACTTTGAAATCGACTAAACACAGGTTTCGCTTGATTCTGACACAAACACACAATTTTACCGCCCACATATAGATTTAGGTAAGAAAAACACCTCTTCTGCCATCCGGATGGTATAGCGGTCCATTCCGTTGCCTGCCAACACAGGGATCGCTGGTTCAAATCCACGTGTTGCCTCCGGCTTGGTCGGGAATCCCAACAGACACAATTGGCTGTGTCTGCGGGTGAGAAGCCGGATGTTGGTATGTGTCCTGGTTGCTGCACTAGCGCCTTCTCTGGTCGGTCAGGGCGCCTGTTCGGGGGGGATGGGGAACTGGGTGGAATAGCGTGATCCTCCCATGCGCTACATCCCCCTTGTGAAACTCCTCACTGTCAGGTGAAAAGAAGGGGCTGGAGACTCCACATGTATCAGAGGAGGCACGTGGTAGTCTGCAGCACTCCTCGGATCGGCAAAGGGGGTGGAGCAGCAACTGGGATGGCTCGGAAGAGTGGGGTAATTGGCCGGGTACAACTGGGGAGAAAAAGGAGGGAAAATTCAATCCAAAAAAAAAAAGCACCCTTAGCAGTTGTTAGTGTATGTCAAAGTGTCTCTCACGGTGTTACCATAAATATCAAATATACCATTACCAATGCACAAGTTTCGTGCACCATGAGAGGTTTATTATGCAAAAATTCAACTTCACCTCCAATATATCAAGCATATCAAGATATTGACACCGGTACATGCCTGATGGTGACCAGCTGAAGTCAAAATATAGCTGAATAAACCAGCCAAGAATGGAACAATCCAGTTTTTGGCTGGCTCCTCTCCACTTTTAGCTGTCTGGCTCATTCATTTCAGATAAAGCACTTGATCAGTATTTTGGATGTGTGTATGTGACGTGCCCACAACACATACAACCTCACTGGTGTTTTAGTTTACAGGTGGCTTGCGGCTGTTGTCAGTTCTCTACACTCTTGTTTCCCTTCAGCCTGATTGAGTTTTTCAGTAAGATGAAAAAGTGGCAGGACATGGCCAACCTGCCCCAGGACTTCCGCCAAAGCACTGAGAAGCTGGAGAGGAATTTCACCGTGTCGGCCGTCATCTTCAAGAAGTACGTGCCCATCTTCAAAGCCATCTTCAAGGCCCCCTCAGAGGAGCCACCCCGGGTTCACCGCAGCCGCAAACAGAGGTATGAGTCGGTTTACATACAGCACGCGTTCAACTTGGACCTCACCACAATGTGCTCAACTTCACACCTCAACTAACACGTTGTATTGGCGGCGTTTAGCTGTCACTACTATCCAGTATTACTTACAATGCATGAAACGGTTGTATATCTTTCAGTTTTGTAGTATATTTGTCTGTGTGTAGGTGAATTATGTCATTGATTGTTGTGATCTATCTGATTGGCTGATAGCTGATGAAAATTTCCAATATACTGTGGCTTACTATGGAAATGTTGCTTAACAGTTCCCTATTACTCTGCCATCAATAACAGGCCATAAAGACTCCATAGGTGTCAATAAGTTAAATGACGGTCTTCAGACTTGTAGCTGTAAGTGTTTGGAAGTCCATGACTGAGGCCGACTTTTCTTCCCATTCATTTTAACTTTGTAGAAGACATCCATGCACTGTGTCTGAGGTCTTCAACTTCTGCTGGATTCTCTTCGTCCATGCTAAAGGTAACCAACCGCCCAGGGTTTGTTCTGTGTCACACCAGAACGAGACATAACAGGAAGCCTTCATCAGTGGCACAACATTTTAGAATGGAGGCTTGTCACCAAAGGATCACTAGCTGAAATACCTGGCCAATAGATGTGGACAGTGTGGAGGATAATCTGTGACCAGCAAATTTTCTGCATTGTTTTTGTTATCACACAAATCCATAACTTCAGTATGTCTGTGGTACAATATGTGTCAGCAGGTGATGACATATGCAGTATGCACTGTCTGTAAGCAAGAGAGATATTGCAGAAGTTACCTCAGTATGAAGAACAGAAATATGTTAAACGGTATTGAATTATACTTCAGCCGTGTATGTGTGTGCCATTTATCTGGGGAAGTGATGGCACCAGGATGCACTGTGGGGAGATGAAAAGCTGGTGGAGGGAGTGTGATGCCCTAGGCAATGTTCTGCCTGGAAACCATGAGTCTGGCCATTCATGTGGCCAATTTGACACATATGTTGTGTCAAATTTACACATGCCACAATATACGTAACTACACTACCGTTCAAAAGTTTGGGATCACCCAAACAATTTTGTGTTTTCCATGAAAAGTCACACTTATTCACCACCATATGTTGTGAAATGAATAGAAAATAGAGTCAAGACATCGACAAGGTTAGAAATAATGATTTGTATTTGAAATAAGATTTTTTTTACATCAAACTTTGCTTTCGTCAAAGAATCCTCCATTTGCAGCAATTACAGCATTGCAGACCTTTGGCATTCTAGCTGTTAATTTGTTGAGGTAATCTGGAGAAATTGCACCCCACGCTTCCAGAAGCAGCTCCCACAAGTTGGATTGGTTGGATGGGCACTTCTTTGAGCAGATTGAGTTTCTGGAGCATCACATTTGTGGGGTCAATTAAACGCTCAAAATGGCCAGAAAAAGAGAACTTTCATCTGAAACTCGACAGTCTATTCTTGTTCTTAGAAATGAAGGCTATTCCATGAGAGAAATTGCTAAGAAATTGAAGATTTCCTACACCGGTGTGTACTACTCCCTTCAGAGGACAGCACAAACAGGCTCTAACAGGTACTATTTAATGAAGATGCCAGTTGGGGACCTGTGAGGCGTCTGTTTCTCAAACTAGAGACTCTAATGTACTTATCTTCTTGCTCAGTTGTGCAACGCGGCCTCCCACTTCTTTTTCTACTCTGGTTAGAGCCTGTTTGTGCTGTCCTCTGAAGGGAGTAGTACACACCGGTGTAGGAAATCTTCAATTTCTTAGCAATTTCTCGCATGGAATAGCCTTCATTTCTAAGAACAAGAATAGACTGTCGAGTTTCAGATGAAAGTTCTCTTTTTCTGGCCATTTTGAGCGTTTAATTGACCCCACAAATGTGATGCTCCAGAAACTCAATCTGCTCAAAGAAGTGCCCATCCAACCAATCCAACTTGTGGGAGCTGCTTCTGGAAGCGTGGGGTGCAATTTCTCCAGATTACCTCAACAAATTAACAGCTAGAATGTCAAAGGTCTGCAATGCTGTAATTGCTGCAAATGGAGGATTCTTTGACGAAAGCAAAGTTTGATGTAAAAAAAATCTTATTTCAAATACAAATCATTATTTCTAACCTTGTCAATGTCTTGACTCTATTTTCTGTTCATTTCACAACATATGGTGGTGAATAAGTGTGACTTTTCATGGAAAACACAAAATTGTTTGGGTGATCCCAAACTTTTGAACGGTAGTGTACGTAAACATCTTTGCAGACAAGGCAGTGGTATTTCCTGATGGCAGTGGCCTCTTTCAGCAGGATAATGCACCCTGCCACACTGCACACATTGTTCAGGAATAGTTTGAGGAACATGATGAAGTGTTGTTGCCCTGGCCTCCTAATTCTCCAGATTTCAATACCATTGAGCATCTGTGATACGTGCTGCACCAACAGGTCCAATCCACTGTGAACCTCGCAACTTACACGACTTGGAAGTATCTGCTGTTAATGTTTAGGTGCCAGATACCACAGGACACCTTCAGGGGTCTTGTAGACTACATGCCTCAGCGGGTCGGCGCTGTTTTGGTACAAGGAGGACCAACAGCATATTAGACAGGCGGTCATAATGTTTTGGCTCATCAGTTTATTTCCTGGTAAGAGAGGAGTAGTAGTGTGAGAGGGAAGAGAAGGAACACTTTGGAGTACACCCTTCAACCACTGTGAAACAGCTGCAATGGTATTGACTCTAATGTTGATATATAACACTTCTGAATCATGGAGCTGGACACCAGTGGTTTATTACCTCTTACTGGTTCACCCTACTGTTGGTTTGATGTTAGTGTCATATTAGTGCAGAATGGTTTACCCACAAGTTTTTAAGCTAGTATTAACTTTGAGTGGTGAAGCTGACTACAAGCTTTATGCTAGTATTACGGTACTTCTGACTGGTAGGGCGTACCGTAGGCTTGTTGCAGGTATTTTACATTATAAGCTCAA
This sequence comes from Lampris incognitus, assembly GCF_029633865.1. Lineage (NCBI taxonomy): Eukaryota > Metazoa > Chordata > Actinopteri > Lampriformes > Lampridae > Lampris > Lampris incognitus. Next base: position 19,417,351 of record NC_079216.1, on the reverse strand, counting down.
GCTGAGTACATGCTTGTTTCTAGTTTTACATTACTTTTGAATGGTGGTGCTGAGTCTGACTACAAGGTCGATGCTGGTATTATCGAAAATGCCTCAGACGTGGCAGAAAGAATAAACGGGCAGTGAGAATGTACAGATCAGACCGAAACAAACAAACAACCTCTATCACTCAGTCACATCTATTTCTTATGCGGAGGGTTTTAAAGGTTGCTTGCTAAACTGAGCTGACAGGCTGGCACTTCTGGCAGACAGTAAGGTGCCAACAGGGATGAGAGAGAGAGACAGAGAGGGAGAGACAGAGACAGAGCGAGAGGGAGAGAGAGACTTATAATAGGCCTAACAAAAGGGCATGCAGAGGCTTGTTAGCATTAGCCTGGCATCATTTTTTTTTCTATTTAAGTATTCAATACTCTAGAAGGTTCTCACTGAGTATGCGTGCTCTGTTTAAGCAACACTCTGTTTCTTGCTCATAATAATGTACACTTACTCACTGGGGCAGCTGGAGGGTAAGTTCCTTGCTCAAAAGCACATCAGCAGCAGTCATAGACAGAGAGGAGAAAGTTACTCACTGATTTGAAAACTCCCATATTCTCTCAGCCAGTCATGGGATTTAAGCCTTTGTGGCTTGAGCCTGCTTTTCTAACCCTTGGGCTACTCCTTTAAACCCTTTCATTACTAATATAAGTATACACACATACCATATAAAAACACACACACACACACACCTTGTAGTGTGAACCTGATGTGTTGGCAGGCCACTGTAATGAGACAAGTCGGTGCCTGCCCGCACTGAGCGGTAGGGTTTATATGTTCTCGTGCTGCACCAACTTAAGATCAAGATCTCCATCACGTGGTGAGTGTAGGTGATAAGTATAAATATTTCTTTCTTTCTTTTTCCTCATCTCCCCTTTGCACTGGTTCCCTTTCTCCACCCTCTCACCTTACCCTCACCCACATAGGTAACTTCCCTATGATCAGCGATGACCTGGTCAACTCATACCATCTGCTGCTCTGTGCCCTTGACCTAGTCTTCACCAATGCTCTCTTGTGCAACGCCAGGAAGGACCTGCTGAACCCAACCTTCAAAGGTAACCAACTTAATACACGGCTCAACGATGATAGTAGTTTATCAGCATAAATCTTAATGAAAGGAATTCATCCTAGACAGAAGTAGAAATGGGAAGATGTGGGTGTCCGAGTAGTGTAGCGGTCTATTCCGCTGCTTACCAACACAGGGCTCGCCAGTTCGAATCTCCCTGTTAGCTCCGGCTTGGTCGGGCATCCCTACAGACACAATTGGCCGTGTCTGCAGGTGGGAGGCCGGATGTGGGTATGTGTCCTGGTCGCTGCACTAGTGCCTCCTCTGGTTGGTTGGGGCACCTGTTCAGGGGGGAGTGGGAACTGGGGGGAATAGTGTGATCCTCCCACAGGCTACGTCCCCCTGGTGAAACTCCTCACTGTCAGGTGAAAAGAAGGGGTTGGGGACTCCACATGTATCGGAGGAGGCATGTGGTAGTCTGCAGCCCTCCCCGGATCGGCAGAGGGGGTGAAGCAGTGACCAGGATGGCTCGGGATAGTGGGGTAATTGGCCGGATGCAACTGGGGGGGAAAAATACAAAAAATATATTTTTTTAATATATATGTATATATGTGTGTGTGTGTATATATATATATATATATATATGTATATATATATAAAGAAATGGGAAGATGTGTCAAACTTGGCATTATAAGTGGGACAGGGCAGTGCAGTTATTTGTGTGGATTTTGCTGGATTTCTCTAGCGTGTTAATAAATTATACGATTTAGGAGGAGGTGTGCACCCACTTTTTTTTTTCAATTTATGATTGCATGGGCACTTTGGAGAAGTTGGCAACATAAACCCCAGGACAAGTGGTTTGAAATTTACAACCTACTTGTTTTGAACAATTCATTTTAGTGTTGATTCACCTCTGAGAGAGTTTTTTTTTTTTCCTGACTGAGTTGACCCTGGGCTCCATCCATCTTCTCACAGTCAAGGAAAAACATGGAATGTAATGATAAAGATTTGAGCCATGTAAAATATTACATGGCCTATGTCATAATGCCAGACCCATATTGTGCCATTCTGGGCGGGACCCAACATTTATCACCTCTAACTCAGCATCAACAAAAGACAACACAATATGGTATGGTTGTTGCAAAAAATAATATTTTAGCCCTCTAGAAAGAAGTAGATATGCTCTTTTTTAAAGCCTGGCAAGGAGAAATGACCAGCATATTACACATGTAGAGGATAAGATACAGTGTTCCTCTCAGATCTGGCAACCATTTCTGTCTTATTTATCAAGAACAGCCTAATGTGTTCATAGACATATGTATATTTCCCTTTTTCTTTTGTTTTTATTCTTTCATTGATTCATATTGCTGACATCCCTTAAATTTTTGGTGCACTTCAATGTAAGTACAAAAAAAATTCTGTATCTTGGAAGAGCATTTTTTTTATCAACTTATTTTACTATTTTCTGTGGAGGGGGGGTTCTATGTTAGGCTATGGTCACACATGCACGAAATTAACATCGATGAATATTCACCTCCCATTCACTTCCATTCTATGCAAGCAAAGGGGGCGAATAAAACATTTTTTGAAATTAAAAAAAAAAAATTCAACTTTTTACAAGAAGGACCTTTAATGTCTAGATTTTAGTATGGACATTTTGTTAACACACTCTGTGGACCCACCACACGCAGGGATGAGCATTGGGGTAGGATGCAGTCCAGGCCGGGCAGCAGGCAAAGGTGGGGACCTGGGCGTGCCGACTTCTGGCTTTGCAGATTGGTCCTTGTGATGTGGAATGTCACCTCTCTAGCAGGAAGGAGCCTGAGCTGGTGCGGGAGGTGGAGCAGTACCGACTAGATATAGTTGGGCTCACCTCCACACATACCATGGGGCTCTGGTACCAAATTCCTGGAGAGGGACTGGACTCTTTACTTTTCCAGAGTTGGCCAAGATGACACGCACTGGGCGGGTGTGGGGATACTCACAAGCCCCCAGTTGAGCACTGCCATGTTGGAGTTCTCCTCGGGGAATGAGAGGGTCGTCTCTATACAACTGCGAGTCGCTGGGGGGAAGGCTCTGACTGTTTTGTGTGCTTATGCACCGAATAGCAGTTTGGCATATCCGGCCTTCTTGGAGTCTCTGGTTGGTGTCTGGATAGGGTTCTGCCTGGGGACTCTATAGTTCTGCTGGGGGACTTCAACACTCACGTGGGCAACGATGGAGAAACCTGGAGGGGCGTGATTGAGAGGAACTGCTTCCCTGATCGGAACCCGAGTGGTGCATTGAGTCATGGATTGGCCATAATAAACCTCATGTTCGAACATAAGGTAGTTCATAAGTGTACTTGGTACCAGAACACCTTAGGCCGAAGATCGATGGTAGACTTTGTGGTCATATCATCAGTTATGTGGCCGTATGTTTTGGACACTCAGGTGAAGAGAGGAGCAGAGCTGTCAACTGATCACTACTTGGTGGTGAGTTGGATCAGATGGCAGGGAAGGCTGCCAGATAGACCTGGCAAACACAAACGTGTAGTGAGGGTGAACTGGGAATGTCTGGCGGAGGCCCCTGTCTGTGAGGTCTTCAATTCCCACCTCCGGAAGAAGTTCTTGTGTATCCTGAGGGAGGCTGGGGACATGGAGTCTGAGTGGACCATGTTCAAAGCCTCTATTGCAGATACAGCAGGTAGGAGCTGTGATCATAAGGACATCGGTGCCTGTCGAGGTGGCAACCTAAGAACCCACTGGTGGACAACGGCGGTGAGGGAAGCCATCAGGCTGAAGAAGGAGGCCTTTCAAGCTTGGTTGGCCCAGGGGTCCCCTGAAGCAGCAGACAGATACCAGGCGGCCAGAAGGGCTGTAGCTTTGGCAGTTGTGGAAGCAAAAACTCTGGTGTGGGAGGAGGACTTTTTGGTTGGCCTCAAGGAAGTTCTGGCAAACCATCCAGCAACTCAGGTAGGGGAAGCAGGGCTTGACTCAGGCTGTGTTCAGCCAGGGAAGGAAATTGTTGACCTGGACTGGGGATGTTGTCGAGCAGTGGAAAGAACACTTTGAGGAACCCCTTAACTTGGCTAACATGTCCTCAGTGGAGAAGGTAGAGTCTGAAGACTCGGAGGAAGCCCCACCCATATCCCTGGCAAAGGTCTCTGAGGTAGTTAAGAAGCTCCTCAGTGGCAAGGTGCCGGGTGTAGATGAGATTCGCCATGAGATGCTGATGGCTGTGGACATTGTTGGGCTGTCTTGGCTGACACGCCTCTTCAGTGTCGCATGGAGGTCAGGGACAGTTCCTGTGGAGTAGTAGACTGGGATAGTGGTTCCCATATTTAAAAAAGGGGACCGGAGGGTGTGCTCCAATTATCGGGGCATCACATTGCTCAGCCTCCCTGGGAAAGTCTACTCTTGGGTGCTGGAAAGGAGGCTTCAACCGGTTGTTGAGCCTCGGATCCAGGAGGAACAATGCGGATTCCATCCTGGCTGTGGAACAACAGACCAACTCTTTACCCTTGCGGAAGTGCTGAGGGAAGCATGGGAGTTTGACCAGCCAGTCTACATGTCTTTTGTGGACTTGGAGAAGACTTACGACCGTGTACCCCAGGGTACTCTGTGGGGGGTACTGCAGGAGTATGGGGTACCAGGGCAGTTGCTACAAGCCATCCGGTCCTTGTATAACCAAAGTGAGAGCTGTGTCCGCATTCTTGGCACCAAGTCAAACACGTTTTCAGTGGGTGTCGGACTCCGCCAAAGTTGTCCCTTGACTCCGATGTTTGTGATATTTATGGACAGGATCTCAAGGCGCAGCCAAGGTGAGGAGTACATCCATTTTGGGAACCTCAGAATTGCGTCTCTGCTTTTCGTAGATGATGTGGTTTTGTTGGCTTCATCAGAATGCGACCTCCGGCGCACACTGGGGCAGTTTGCAGCTGAGTGTGAAATGGCCTAGATGAGAGTCAGCACTTCCAAGTCTGAGGCCATGATTCTCTACCGGAAAATGGTGAATTGCTCCCTCCAGGTTGGGGATGAGTTGTTGCCTCAAGTGAAGGAGTTCAAGTATCTCGGAGTCTTGTTCACAAGTGAGGGTAGGATGGAGTGGGAGATTGACAGGCGGATTGGTGCAGTATCAGCAGTAATGAGGATGTTGTACCGAACCGTTGTGGTGAGGGGAGAGCTGAGCTGGAAGGCAAAGCTCTCAATTTACCAGTCAGTCTTTGTTCCAAACCTCACCTATGGTCATGAGCTTTGGGTAATGACCAAAAGGGTGAGATCGCAGATACAAGTGGCTGAAATGAGTTTCCTCCGTAGGGTGTCTGGGCTCAGCCTTAGAGATAGGGTGAGGAGCTCGGACATCCAAAGGGACCTTGGAGTACAGCAACTGCTCCTTCGCATCGAAAGGAGCCAGTTGAGGTGGTTCGGGCATCTGATTAGGATGCCTCCTAGGCGCCTTCCTTTGGAGGTTTTCCAGGCACATCCAACTGGGAGGAGACCCTGGGGTAGACCCAGAACTCACTGGAGGGACTACATGCCCAATCTGGCCTGGGAACGCCTTGGGATCCTCCAGGAGGAGCTGGAGGGTGTTGCTGAGGAAAGGGACATCTGGAGTGCCCTACTTAGCTTGCTGCCGACGCGACCCGACCCCGGAGAAGCAGCTGATGATGAGATGAGATGAGATTTTGTTAACATTTTGTATACTTTTTTAATTGTCTGATGCTTTTATTTTAAATTGTCTGATGCTTTTAACTAATTCTTCTTTTGTTTTACCTTTGTTTTGTTTCGTTTTGTTTTATCTTGATGTTGAACTATCATAATTGTGAAGCACTTTAAAGCCTTGTTAAAAAAAAGTGCTACACAAGTAAAGTTTATATTATTATTATTATTATTATTATCATCTAAATGCATCTATAATCAGCCAAAACTGGACCTCTTTCAGTGTTGGATTCTGTAAATTGTGTAAACACATTGCACATTGTCCATCTTGGGAGAGAGATCCCTTTTCTGTTGCTGTCCCTGAGGTTTCTTCCTGTTTTTTTCTCCCTGTTAAAGGGTTTTTTAGGGAGTTGTTCCTTATCCGATGCGAGGGTCTAAGGACAGTTGGTTGTGTTGCTGTAAAGCCCCCTGAGGCAAATTTGTAATTTGTGATATTGGGCTATACAAATAAAATTGACTTGACCTGACCTGAGATATCCACTATTCAGCAAGATATGCAACTCTATCCTTCATTGCATTTGCATAAATTACTTGTGCAAATGCATCTTTGAATACTCATAAAACATGTGTAAGAAACCCAGCCAGTCCTTTCTGTGATCAGACAAGTAAAACCGATCTGTATATTTTGTTTTTGCACCAAACTCAGTACACCTTGGTCTCATGACAGACCAGTGCTACACACTGTGTTCCTGTTAACACCTCCTGTTTCCTGTGCATGGGTGGACCACAGGCCCAGTGCCCCCTCCTTCACCTCCTTGAGTAAACATCCCATTGTATAACCTGATGAGGAAGGAAAGCACTGTGCCCACTCATCATGTGGTCGTCCATCTATCCTGCTTTGTACCCCTGCTGGCTGAAGGTTGAAGTTCTCCAGATATCATCTACCCTGTAGACCTCTCAATGTGTTCCATGATAAAAAACAAAACAAAAACAAAAACAAAACTTGGGTGGTGCATGTAGGGAAATAAATATAATATGATGGCTTAATGGGTGGAAAGTTCTGGTTGTGTTCCCTCCATTTAGAGTCGTATCTTTCTCCCCTTCCCCAGGCCTGCCAGAAGACTTCAGTAGTAAGGACTTCAAGCTGGCCCCAGGCCCCTACTGCTTCATTGAGCAGCTGTGTGAACTCCATGACGGTCTGGTCCTGGAGGCAAAGGGAGTCAAGGAGCACTTTTGGAAGCCTTTTATCAAGCGACTCTTCCATAAGAGGGTGCACACATACACACAAATACACAAAGACACAAAGACACAAAGAAAAGAATTCAAGCCTTGGTCAGACAATAAAGTTCAACTTTATTCGATTCTGCTAATATAACGTTATGTTGTGTTATATTCTACACACTACACTGTCTTTCATACAATACACACACACACAAAACATGTGCACATATACACTCATGTATACTCACCACACACCGTTGCATATAAGTGTGTCTGTGTGTGTGCAATAACACCTAACACAAACCCAACCACTCATTTACAGCACACTCTCAAATACACAGATCAGATACACAAAAGCACACAGACACAGGTCGACACACAGCCATAAACATAATTTAATCAAATTCATGGGAGATCTTTTAAACCACATGGGGACAGTTAAAGTAACACATAAAGCATGTACATATAAAGACCTACACGCATACACACATCTGTAACCACACTACATCTCTTTTTCACTACCGCCCATAAACCCACAGAAACACACACGATCACACACTTTCTCTCTCCCAACCCCTCACACACACACACACACACACACACACACACACACACACACACACACACACACACACACACACACACACACACACACACACACCATGAATTATTTTAACTCTGGGTACACTACTGTGACAATGTGCAAGATACTCTCTGGTGTGTTTTGGAGACATGGTGGTTTGTGGTTTGTGTGTGTTTTTCAGTTTTTATGTGTTAAGTTTTAACATTGCACATATTAGGAATCTGTCTCTGTGGAATGTTGAATGACACAAGGGCATAATGTTTAAAATAAAAAAACAAATTGTGTGTGTGTATATTTAAACTATATATATATATATGTATACACACACACACACTTTGTTTTTTCTATGTATATATATATATATATATATATATATATATATATATATAACTTTTTTTTCTGAAACCGTCAATGGTGTTGATAGAAGTGCTCAACTAATGAGGAATATCAATATATATATTGATATTCCGCTCTTATATATATTGATGTTCTTATATATAATAATATTATATATATAAGAATATCAATATATATACTTTGCACAAAAAGTAAGGAAATGTGTGTTTGGTAGATTATTTCTTTGTTGTAACGATGCTTCTTGGCAATAAATCGTATACCTTCGGAAAGCCTGTTTATTTCCCTTTTAAATGGTGCCACATTTGTAAGGAACATGCATTTGTGGGATGAGCAGCAGAGCTGAGTATGTGGGTTGTGCCCATGAAAAATTTGCCAAATCTTCTCTGCCAATGCCAAACAACTTATTTTGCTGTTGCTATTGACCCTTGTTTTGAGCTTCTGGTACCCCAGGTGCTGACAATCAGGTGCTTGATACAAGATTTATTGCCAAGAAGCATTGTTACAACAAAGACATAATCTACCAAACACACATTTCCTTACTTTTTTTGCTAAGTTTATAAGAATAATATATATTGATATTCTGCGCTTATATATATTATATATAAGAATATAAATATCTTATATATAAGAATATATAAGAATAATATATATTGATAGTCTGCTCTTATATATATTATATATAAGAATATCAATATCTTATATATAAGAAATATATATATACACACACACATATATATATATATACACACACATACATACATATATATACATACACACACATATATATACACACACACACACACACACACACACACACACACACACACACACACACACACACACACATATATATATTGATATTCCGCTCTTATATACATTGATAGAAGTGCTCAACTAATGAGGAGTGGAATATCAATATATATTGATACTCCGCTATACATACATATATATACGTATGTGTGTGTGTGTGTGTGTGTGTGTGTGTGTGTGTGTGTGTGTGTGTGTGTGTGTGTGTGTGTGTGTGTGTGTGTGTGTGTGAGACCACTTATCCACTTATGTAGCTAAGATTACCAAAGTATCTATCTATAATAACTTCTGAAAGTATCTAGTATCAAAAAATCAAAAGTACAGAAGTAAGAAGCTAACATCTCAGTGTTTCATCTCTTACAGATTTTCAAAGGAAAAGAGGACAGTCTGACTGGCTTCCTGGATCCTATGAACTTTGGAGACAGTTTGTAAGTGTCCATGCTGCTATATCCACCTTCCTTCTCTCAACTCTTTTCTTTTGTGAGTGGCTGTCTATTGCTACGCTTTCTTGTCTGCAACATGGGTTTCTCTAGTAGTGTACCGCCGTGCCCTGCTCATCTGCGCTGCTCCACAGCACTCAGCTCCATGTACTCTGCTCTACTGTCTCTCCAGTGCCTCTCTGAGCCGTGCGTATGAGGAGCACATCCTGGCGACTGGCAGCCTGGATGAGAGGATCTTCACTGGGGAGGGGGCCAACGAGGACATCGGTACCCTAGGGCCCTGCCTGTGTGAGGGGTCAGAGAACCAGGACACGTCAGCCTACAGGCTGCACAGTAACCTCACTGTAAGAGAATTTTAAAACACCCACTGATGTCTATCTATAAACAGACCACTGCACTCATCATGGAACACGCCAACATTTACAAATATTTGTCAGCAAATGGACAGGAAACGATATACATATGCATGAAGGAAAATTGCAGAAACAGACAGTGAAGCAGGTCCAGGACACTGTACATCACAGTGGATATGAGTTTTCAGTTAAATCTGAACCTATATAGGGCATCCAGGTGGCATGGCTGCCTATTCCATTGCCTACCAACACAGGGATCGCCAGTTCGAATCCCCGTGTTACCTCTGGCTTGGTCGGGCGTCCCTTCAGACACAACTGGCAGTGTCTGCGGGTTGGAAGCCGGATGTGGGTATGTGTCCTGGTCGCTGTACTAGCACCTCCTCTGGTCGGTCGGGACGCCTGTTCAGGGGGGAGGAGGAACTGGGGGGAATAGTGTGATCCTCCCACATGCTATATCGCCCTGGTGAAACTCCTGACTGTCAGGTGAAAAGAAGCGGCTGGCGACTTCACATGTATCGGAGGAGGCATGTGGTAGTCTGCAGCCCTTGCCGGATTGGCAGAGGGGGTGGAGCAGCTACCAGGATGGCTTGGAAGAGTGGGGTAATAGGCCAGATACAATTGGGGGCGGGGCCCAAAAAAACCCCACCAATGAAGGCTAGAGAAGCAGATGTATTGTCTCAATTTTAAATTGAATGTTGTTAGAGTATCCTTGCTGTTAAACACAACCTCATTTTGTTTTGAGTTGGAAGCAACAAACCCAACTGGTTTAGGCACCAAATAAATGACACATAGACTAACCCTAGCCCAACTCACCCCCATCCCCCTCCTCTATGGCAGGCCTCGGCCCTGAAGGTGTCCACTCCTCTGACGGGCAGGAAGTATGTGCAGGACAACAGCCTGGCATCTCCGGTCTCCACCGCCATGCAGAGTGTCGGGCGCCTCCACAGTCTGCTGATGGGGGTCAAACACGGACCCAGCACCAGTCTCGCTGAAATACTCAGGTACCAGCCTGCACATCCGGAGTGTGGACTCCTAATGCCATGTCAGGACTAGCTTGAGTTGTGGTTTGGGTTTTTTTTTCTGGATTTTTCCCCCCTTTTTCTCCCAATTGTACTTGGCCAATTACCCCATTCTTCCGAGCTGTTCCGGTTACTGCTCCGGGGAGGGCTGCAGACTACCACATGCCTCCTCCCGATACATGTGGAGTCGCCAGCCGCTTCTTTTCACCTGACAGTGAGGAGTTTTGCCAGGGGACGTAGTGCATGGGAGGATCACGCCATTCCCCCCAGTTCCTCCTCCCCCCCGAACAGGCGCCCCGACCGACCAGAGGAGACACTAGTGCAGCGACCAGGACACACACCCACATCCAGCTTCCCACCCGCAAACATGGCCAATTGTGTCTGTAGGGACGCCCAACCAAGCCAGAGGTAACATGGGGATTCGAACCGCCGATCCCCGTGTGGTAGGCAACGGGATAGACCGTCATGCTACCCAGATGTCCCTAGCTTGAGTTGTGTTTACTTTTTTCACTAACTTAAATTTACAACATAATTTCATAGGTATCATTTACGCTAATCTTGGCTGTGCTTTGGACCTCTTTATTTGTTTATTTTATTAACAAAAAATGAAGAATACAATTATTATTATGTATTTATTTATTTATTTATTTATTTTATTAACATATTCTACACAAACATTTAGACAATAAAAACAGTCCGTACATTCAGAGAAAACTGCATCATAGACACAGCACGCACACAGTACAACCACAACACGCAGTACCAGCATATGACCGCAAGGTGTCCTTCGTGCTGCACAACGTACAATGGCCGAGTAAATAAGCTATAGCAGCAGAGTAATAAAGCTGAGTTACTCACATTATCTATAATAAGGGGGGCTGCGTGGATGCTGAAGTGGATGCTGTCGCTGTGGTCGCGCTTATTGCGTTATTAGATTCCCAGGTCACCTTCTTAGCCTTTTTTAGAAGTTCTCGATCGGGTGTGAATTTAAAACAGGGGGTCCCTGTTGTTGACCTTGAGCGTAATCACTGAGATGAGTGTTCTGTCCATGTCAAGGCTGGCTCTGCAGTCAGTTTTGTTTTTACGGACTAGACTGAAAAGGCTCTCTTCATCCGCATCGCTGTGAGGAATCACAAGCAACAAGCGTGCTAGTTGCGATAGGCAACCAAATCGATTAATAGCAGATCCTGGCACCTTTATTTGCGATAGAAAAGCCCATACCACATCCATCCGATGGTACACTGCGGTGGTGCTACCATCTTTAGTCTGCAGCTTGATCTCTGCTTCATTCCATACATGCTGTGGAATTTCCTGTACGTGGCCGCTCTGAACAGCATGCATACTGTTCAGAGCGGCCACGTAAAGTGATGTCATGTCCGGTTTCCCAGTAACAGTAAACATGTTTTTTTGTTTCTGTGTTTGTTTGTTTGTTTTTCCAACATTTTAGCTAAATTATATTATTGTTATTTTATTGAGTTAGTGTTGAAGGTTAAAGTCAGGCAATTTAATTTTAGATTTAACAAAAAATGAAGCTTGCTGATTGGTCGGGCCTATGTGTCAAATGGGCGGGCCCCGGCCCATCCAAGCCCACCATAGGTACGCACCTGTTTGTTTGTATTGATATTATATGAGTTTGGTACAGATGTACTGCAGTAGTTCTTTGATTTCACCCATACCGGTACCCATGAAGTTCTGTGGTCTTCTGGGGGTGTCTGCATAGCTGGGGCCCTGTAGACTGGGCTCCTGGGGCAGCTGGACGGCTCTGTGTGCGCTGGCTGGCTGGGGCCAACCAGCTGGTCCAGTTGGCTGGAGTCCAGTTGGCTGGAGTCAGTGAGCAGGTCCAGTTGGCTGGAGACGGTGGGCAGGTCCAGTTGGCCGGGGTTGGCGAGCAGGTCTAGCCAGCTGGGGGGGGGGGGGGGGCAGGTCCTGTTGGCTGGGGGCGTGTCCAGGCGGCTGGTCTTGGTTGCTGGGTGCACTGGGCTGGTCCGGCATGGCTGTGTTGTCTTGGGTGAAGGCCTGGTGGGGCCTGGGTCCCCAAGGAGGGGTCTGCAGGCGGTTGGGCCCCTGCTGGGAGTGTGGCCATGGTAGCACTGAGGTACTCTTCCCTCTTTCGTACACTCCAAAACCAAGGGAGGGTGAGCTTTACACCATGTAGCCATGGCAGCACATGCCAGTGTGAACTGGACCTTCCATCACTCATAAGAAAATGTAACATAGCCATAGGGTTACCAAGTAACATGCTGGCTGAATGTTGTTTCATAGACATGCTCATCGGTACGATTTAAAATGAAACACTTGAGAAAGCATGACTGCTAAATAACCTCCATGTCACCTTGAGCATTTCTATAGCAACCAGCATCATTTTGACAAATTAGTCGTTGCCATGTATCCTGGAAATTACATGCATGCCTGAAAGGCCCTTGACATATAAAATGACTTGGAACACAACTACTTTGATCTCAAAGAAGGTTGAATCAGTTCCTCTGGATAAAATGTTTATTGACAGATACATTTTATCACTCATGATTCAACCTTCTTGGATTTTCTTACCTGGATTATTATGTATCAAGACACAACTGCCTGGAGTAGTAACGGTGCATAATTTAGAGTCTAAAGTGTTAAATTTGGTGAGGTTAGATGACAGGGACTGTGTCTGTGTGACTTCTGCTTCCAGTGCATGTGCCAGAGACCCCAGCGAGGCCATCTCCTGTAGACTCACAGAAATGTTCCACCAGTTCAGTCAGCACTACGAGGACCACGGAGAGGAGAACAGGGGGATAGGAAGAGGTACATACACATTTGCACACACACAAAACAGTGCACAGGGCTGCAGTGAAAGATGAGCAGAAGAGACAAAGTGTTAGGATTCAAATTTCTTTGTGGTGTAAACAGAAAATCTAATGTTGGCGTACGCTTCCCTTCAAACATACGTAACTTTTCCCCCTCTTCGCTGCTTTGGTAGACATGGTGGCGAAGTATTTTCGCCTGGCGGAGGCGCTGTACTACAAGATTCTTGAGGCCATTATTGAACGAGAGAAGAAGATACTGGGCAATTCCGACCTTTCAGTGAGCCAAACACAATTCTCTCCATTTATAAATTTCTATGCAGTATGACATATAGGATATTTTGGAGTGGATATAATCATTAAGGAGACTAAATTATGTATTATTAAGAGTCACGTGTATGCTTGTTTTCATTCTAATTAAACTCCAACTGATTACATTTGTGAGCCCATCTTCAAATCGGATTGAAAACCTGCATACACAGGGCCCACTGTGGTCCATGCTTTGGCATGACAGAAATGATTAAATTATGTATCATAATTTATATATTAATTCAATATATATGTGTAGTATTGTTATCATATTATAATTGTATTGGACTTCTATCAAAGTTAGAGTCAATTACATAGTATATCCGAATGTGTGTGTGTGTGTGTGTGTGTGTGTGTGTGTGTGTGTGTGTGTGTGTGTGTGTGTGTGTGTGTGTGTGTTAGGGTATTCTAGAGCAGGACATGTTTCACCGGTCCCTGCTGGTGTGTTGTCTGGAGATCGTCATCTTCTCCTACCGGCCTCCAGGAGACTTCCCCACTGTGATCCAGATCTTCCAGCTCCCCGCCTACCACTTCTACAAGGTACAGAAGACATTAATACATTATTACGACTTATTAATATTATATTACTAAAGAATTTATTATTTCTACATGTTACAGAAAACTTTATTTAATTACTCAGTACACGTATCAGCACATTTAAACCATTTTACTCCTCCATGGTACAGTCAAAATCAGTGCAGTTACATATAATCAGTGCAAGTATATCTAATTAACTCCACACGGTATATAATACTAAATAAAACTTCATTATTTACAATGTGTGTGTGTGTGTGTGTGTGTGTGTGTGTGTGTGTGTGTGTGTGTGTGTGTGTGTGTGTGTGTGTGTGTGTATGTGCAGGTGATTGAGGTCCTGGTACGGGCAGAGCAGGGTCTGTTCCGGGAGGTAGTGAAACACCTGAACCAGGTGGAGGAGCAGGTGCTGGAGAGCCTGGCCTGGACCAGCAACTCCCCTCTCTGGGAAAGTCTCTGTGGGACCAAGGACCATGTCCCCACCTGCCAGGAGGTGCGTCTCCCCAGCAGCCTCCTCCTATACCACCACACAGCCCACTGATCTTGTACAGTTCAGTGGGAAGGGCAAGGCAGAGTTAGTGGTCATGCCCTGTGGGGCTTATTTGGCTTGAGTGTTTCACGTAACGCTGACATGATGAGTTGAGCTTCCAGTGAAAAATTTTATGGCACAGGATACAAATCCTCTACACCAGACTCGACAAATTAAAACAAACAACCATAAAAAAAGAACCACAATATAGTTGTTAAAATCACAATAATCTCATAAATAATCACAAATCACATAAATACAATAGTCTCTCAAATACACTAGTCATAGTCACACAATACTGTATTGTGTGACTATGATTATTTGTGGAGTATTGGAGGAGGCATGTGGTGGTCCGCAGCCCTCCCCTGATTTGCAGAGGGGGTGGAGCAGCGACTGGGATGGCTCGGAAGAGTGGAGTAATTGGTCAGATACAACTGGGGAGAAAAGGGTGGGGGGGAATCTAAAAAAACAAAAAAAACTAGTGGTTTTGAGATCTTGCCACATGTGTTGTAAGACATATAGAAGAGATCGTACACTGCACCAGAGAACATGTTCACCTCAGGGCCCTGAACATTTCCTCCCACTTCCGAACCACACCTGGAATGGAGAAGGGGTTCGGATCCCCAAGATTCTGCTGTCTTATTTTGAAGGCTTGTTTCAAGCCACAGCAATGTCAAGAGAGGCCTGTCTCCGTCAGGATGGTGGGGACTGTGTTGTCATGTGGACATGTGTGTTACAGGTGATGCCTCCCCAGTATCTGGAGGAGAATGATGGTACAGGCAGCGCCCCCAACACACCCGTCAGCCACGGGCCTGACCTCATCACCAACAGTGCAGACAAAGGTAGGCGCGTGTCTGTGTGTTTGTGTTTGTGTTTGTGTGTGTGTGTGTGAGTTTCTTCCAATTGTTGGTCAGTAGGTTTGCTTTTTGCTCCAAGATGATGAGCTGTCTTTAATCATGAGTCAGGAACATTTTTTATTTGTCATTTCATTCCATACACCTGCGCACGTGAAATGAAATGGAATATCGTTTACCCCAGCCCAAAGCAGTGCAACACAAAGACAAAAACACGTATCCAAACTGCAAAAAAAGTACAAAAACACATATATCCAACATATCCAAAAAAAAAATGTTTACTGTCCAAGACAGCGAACGCCAGGATGACTGTCGTAACTGCCGGTCTGCATGGGCTAGCAGTTAGCTTAGCCTGCCCAGCTTCCGCGTCCTGTCAGACTGCCCTCGGTGTTTCCACCTCGGGCACAACTCCAAGCAGGGCCGTGGTCCCTGGGCCCACCGGACGCAGCAGACCAGGCTCCCCCAACCGGTCCCGCCAGCTCTCCCAGCCTGACACCTTCAACACACCTCCCCGCACTCCACACGACGACACCAAAAACACAGTCAGCACTAGGCGAGGCCACCGCCAGACCACCCTCGGTGTTATCGGAACTACCGGTTTGCATGGTCTAGTTTAGCCTGCCCCGCTTCCGCGTCCTGTCAGACCGCCCGCCAATCCAGCGCCAGCTCTCCCAGCTGTCAAAGGAAGACACAAATGCGGCTAAAGACACTGTATGGATGGCACTGGGCGAGGCTGCCGCAAACATAAGTTTGCGCCGCCATCTTCCCACATGAGAAGCGGAAGAGATCAACCAATAAGTCTCAATGTTCTGAATGATTTGGAATTGTATTCTGGAATATCTACAATATCACAAATTAACAACAGCCAGTCATTTTTCATACAATCCTGAGAGAAGCGGTAATAATATTTCTTAGAATGGATATTTAGCATTTTATATGGAATGTATATTATTTCTTTTTTATCTAATCCTTCCAAAAATCAGAATTACTTAAATCCCCAAACATCAGCAACTCAGTACTATCCAAATGACAGATGAGTTGGCCAATCTTTTCTACACATCATCCTCTCTTCCCCAAGGCGTGTCCCCCTCTCCCACTACCCTTTTGGATCGCTACAGTTCTCCGCCTACTGGTCCAGCTCGGCGGCGCCTCTTCGTCGACCCAGTGGACAACACCAGCAGCCCTGACCATTGTGTCACCCCCACCAGCAACTCTGTCAGCCCTATAGTCCCCACCCTGGCCCGGAGTGGCCAGGCCAACTTGGTCGCCTCCATCCCAGCCGGACAGACGGTGGTCACCATGGCAACTGCCACTGTTACCGCCAACAATGGCCAGACGGTCACCATACCTGTGCAAGGTGAGATTATGTGTGTGCCTGGTTTCATCTGCTCTAAACTGATTTGGCTGTGGACTAGTTTTGGTTATGAGGGACAGGCCTCCATATGGGCCAGAAGGGTTTGATCGTAGTGTAATTGACTTCCTGCTGACAAAGAATGCTGTGGCAGGTGTTACAAATTATGATGTAAATGGAGGAGGAAGTTATATCATTGTCTCTGTCATTTTCCCTTCTCCATAACAGTGATGTGCTCCCCATCGCCACTGGTGATGAGGAGCACATTTCAGGCTTTCCCTTGACAGTCCTCTATTCTCGGGTATGATCTGCCTCATGCCCTGTCATGCTTGCAGGAATAGCCAATGAAAGTGGAGGTATCACTTTTATCCCAGTCCAAGTGAGCGTGACCGGACAAGGCGGAGCCACGCTGCAGCCCATCTCAGCTCAGACTCTGACTGGCACCCTCACAGCCCAGTCAGCCATCACCAAGCCAGTCAGCAAGCAGCTTAATAGTCCACTGAGAAAAGGCTCCCTCTCTCTGTTCTTCAGAAAGGTGAGACTCCAACCTGTCGGCATCTGAACACATCCGAACCTGTTGAATCAGTGAAGGATATCTCACCCGGTCTCGTCCTGGGCAGGTGTACCACGTGGCCAGCGTGCGTCTGAGGGACCTGTGTGCCAAGCTGGACATCTCGTCGGAGCTGCGGAGGAAGATCTGGACGTGTTTCGAGTACTCCCTGGTTCACTGCACCGACCTGATGAGGGACCGTCACCTCGACCAGCTGCTCATGTGCGCCGTCTACGTCATGACCAAGGTGTGTGTGTGTTGAAAGATTGTTGTTTATGTGTCTCCCTCTCTCTCTCTCTGTCTGTCTGTCTGCCATTCAGCCAGTCGGTCTGTCTCTATGTCTTCTCTGTCTTTCTGCTTGTCAGTTTGTTCATCTCTCCTGAGCTTTCTGCCTGTCTGTCTATCTATCTGTATGTCTCATCTGTCAGCCAGCCAGACCGTTTATGTCTGTCCTTTTCGCTAGCTGTCTTTATGTCTCTCTCTCTCTCGCTCTCTGTCTATCCACCTGTCTGTCTGTTCCTTCCTCTATCTGTCTTTCTACCTGCCTTACTGTCTGTCTGTCACTCTGACTGGCCATCTGTCTCAATACCTGTCTTGCCTAACTGTCTGTCTGTCTACCCACCCCTCTCTGTCTCTTTACCTGTCTGTATTTTTGTTTACCTGTCTGTGAATCTGTCTGTCGTCCTGTTTGTCTGCAGGTGTGTCTTCATGTGTTTGAGCATCCCTGCTGCTTGTGAATAACTCTGATGAGGATAAGTGTTTGTTTATTGTGTGCTACAGGTGACCAAAGAGGACAAGTCCTTCCAGAACATTATGAAATGTTACCGTACCCAGCCTCAGGCCAGCAGCACTGTAAGTACCTGACAAGTACACACCAAGACCTTCCTAATTCATATCTGTTAGCCTTAGCATAGTTAGCAATAGCCACTGTTCTGGTGGCTAGACCATTATTACCATGTACCACTGAGGTTGACGCCTAACTGTGTAGCTGATGCTGTACATGTATGTTAAATTAGTTACACACTATGTTGTGCGTCTGTGTTACCACAGCGAATGTGTCAGCAGGGACACGTGATGGGTCTCGAAAGTGATTCGGTTGTGTGCATGTGTGTTACCACAGTGATACAGTGCACCATGTGTCTGTGTGTCCCTCAGGTTTACAGGAGTGTACTTATCTCCACAAGAAGAAGGCATCAGTCAGGCGGCAGTGAGGCCAACAGACAGAGCTCTCCCACCACCACCAGCCAAGAGCAGGGTAGGAAAAAGCTATGAAGAACATCAGTTGACTGTTTGTGTGAACGAGGGTTAACAGCGGGGGGTTCTGTTTCTGACCCTGCTCCCCTAGGGGTCAGAAACAGAACCTTCCTGGTGTTCAGGTGACTTGTAATGGGACTGAAAGAGTTCAAGTGTCATCACTTTACCATCGAAGCACCTCCCTCGTACCTATATAAGCCACCACTCTCCAAACATATCTTTACTGGCCTCCAACCATCTCACTTTAACCCCCCCCCATCTTCTTCTTCTACCCCCCAGCGGGTGGAGACCACAGCCCTGTGGCCATGCGCTCCAGCAGCACCCTGCCGGCCCCTCAGCCCAGCAGCACACCCTCCACGCCTACCAAAACCCCTTCCTCCTCCTTACCCGGCGACAGCGAGCAGGAGCGGGGAGACCTCATCCATTTCTACAACCAGGTCTACATTAAGCAGATGCGGCCGTTCGCTCTGCGCTACTCACCGAGTTCGCCCTCCGCTGGCGTGAGCACTGGTTTTGATCTCCATTAATCCATTTGTTGCATTTGGATTCATGTTGCCGTTGTCATTTGTCCAGTCAGTTGGTGGGGAGACACGGCACGGGCTCTCCCCAGGTCAGGCTTCTGCTTCCACCGAGGCCGCTCATACCACACACAAAAGCATGCGGCACTTAAAACAAACTTCGGATGAGAGCTTAAAAATATTGTATAACGGGGCATCCAGGTAGCATAGCGGTCTATTCCGTTGCCTACCAACACGGGGATCGCCGGTTCAAATCCCTGTGTTGCCTCCAGCTTGGTTGGGCGTCCCTATAGACATAATTGGCTGTGTTTACGGGTGGGAAGCCGGATGTGGGTATGTGTCCTGGTCGCCTCCTGTGGTCGGTCGGGGCGCCTGATCGGGGGGGAGGGGGAACTGGGGGGAATAGCGTGATCCTCCCATGCGCTATGTCCCCCTGGTGAAACTCCTCACTGTCAGGTGAAAAGAAGCGGCTGGAGACGCCACATGTATCGGAGGAGGCATGTGGTAGTCTGCAGCCCTCCCCGGATCAGCAGAGGAGGTGGAGCAGTGACCAGGATGGAGCTGGAGAGTGGGGTAATTGGCCAGATACGGTAATTGTGGAGAAAAGGGGGTTAAAAAAAAAAAGTAAAAAAATAATAACGTGCAACAATTGTTTGTGTTTGCATGTGTGTGTGATTTTGTGTCTACGTGTTATACTGCATAAATGTGCAAATTTGTGCGTTCCTTTCTTTGTCTACCTATATTTAGCTGTGTGTGTGTGTGTTGCAGATGGAGTCTCCTCCTTTGTGTCCGTACCCCAGCCTAAGGAGGGGCTCTCCCCGCCGGGTCCTGTTGTCCAGTAAACACTCCATCTACATCTCCCCGCACAAGACTGGGAGCCCAACCACCACCTCTCAGCACCACAAAATCTTCTACTACATCTGCAGCAGCCCGCCTGATGTAAGACACACACACGCACACGCACACACACACACACACACACACACACACACACAGGCCTCCCCCATCATCCGCTAACGCTTGACCTCTGACCTCCCAGCGTCTCCAGGAGATCAACAGCATGATCCGCACCGGGGAGACGCCCACCAAGAAGCGCAGCATGCCCCTTGAGGAGGAGGAGCTCTCGCCCAAGAGGGTGTGTCCAGACAACCACTCCGCCCTGCTGCGAAGGCTGCAGGATGTGGCCAACGACCGTAGCTCCTCCCATTAAAGCGAGCCACGCCCCTGCAGGTCAAGTACCCAGACAGCAAGGATTGACCATGCAGTCTTTACCATGCACTGATGAGCCATGAGCTGGCTGGCGGTCATTGTTGGTCTACAGCGGGGCTTATTTAGTCAGTAGAACAGTAGAAACAGTAGACCTCGTACACGGACTCCACTTAGAGGCAACACTGACGCACAGTTTAGCATTAGGGTTGGTATGACCTAGGGCAGTGGTTCTCAACCTTTTTGAGTCGTGCGCCCCCCCCCCCCCCCCCAGAATAATCAGGTTGGTGTTTGCAACTCCCCCCCCCCGCCCCGACAGCGCTGAGGGATTTAACTCACAACACCCTGATGCAAACCTGTTGATTGCTCATATACTGTCTGCCCGACACTGTTCGGGGGTTACTGTTCTATAACACTGGAAGCTACCAAACTCACACAGGAAGACCATCGCTTCGCCCACACACAGCAACAACAAGTTTGATTTTGGCTTTAATTAGTGCTTTTAGATATATTGAAATAACGGCACCTCGTGTGTGCACACACTTTGACTCTCACAAACACACTCAGTAAAAAAATTTCCAGGGCAAATTATAACACTGGTACAGGCGACGTACTGTAAAAACCATTCCCCAGTCTACAATATGTTTTGGGGTCCCCCCCCCCTTTTTCTCCCCAGTTGTATCCGGCCAATCACCCCACTCTTCCGAGCTGTCCTGGTTGCTGCTCCGCCCCCTCTGCCGATCCGGGGAGGGCTGCAGACTACCACATGCCTCCTCCTGATACACAAGGAGTCGCCAGCTGCTTCTTTTCACCTGACAGTGAGAAGTTTCGCCAGGGGAACGTAGCGTGTGGGAGGATCACGCTATTCCCCTGAGTCCCCCCCCCCAAACAGGTGCCCCGACCGACCAGAGGAGGCGCTAGTGCAGCAACCAGAACACATACCCACATCTGGCTTCCCACCTGCAGACACAGCCAATTGTGTCTGTGGGGACGCCCGACCAAGCCGAAGGTAACACGGGGCTTCGAACCGGCGAGCCCCATGTTGGTAAGCAATGGAATAGACCGCTACACCACCCGGACACCCTAAACTATGTTTTTATGTTTCCCACTGTGCCGTAGAACTGCCGCCGTGGGCTATGGATCGCAAATTGTGGTCACTCTCTTATGGACGCAAATTGTGGTCACTCACACGTGAAGGTGTCCTACTACACATTAGTCTTTGATATATATATCAACTATATGCATTAACCTTGTTGTTCTGGCCTGCAGCTGCTGTTAGTCTGCTGTTGTCCTCGCTGTCGTTCGATTTTCTCAACAACCGTTCCTCCATGCAAATTGCCACCAAGGCTGCTGGATTCCAGGGTCCTATAAAGAAGCTAACACTTAAAATGTATCCCTATGGCATCCGTGTGGCGTGGCGGTCTATTCTGTTGCCTACCAACACAGGGATCAGCGGTTCAAGTCCCCGTGTTACCTCCGGCTTGGTCAGGCGTCCCTACAGAGACACAATTGGCCGTGTCTGCAGGTGGGAAGCCAGATGTGGGTATGTGTCCTGGTCACTGCACTAGTGCCTCCTCTGGTTGGTCGGGGCACCTTTTCGGGGGGGAGGGGGAACAATACCGTGATCCTCCCACACGCTACATCCTCCTGGTGAAACTCCTCACTGTCAGGTGAAAAGAAGCGGCTGGCGACTCCACATGTATCGGAGGAGACATGTGGTAGTGTGCAGCCCTCCCGGATTGGCAGAGGGGGTGGAGCAGCGACCGGGACGGCTCAGAAGAGTGGGGTAATTGGCCAAGTACAATTGGGGAGAAAAAGGGGGAAAATCCATCCATCCATTATCTGAACCGCTTATCCTGCTCTCAGGGTTGTGGGGATGTTGGAGCCTATTCCAGCAGTCATTGGGTGGCAGGCGGGGAGACACCCTGGACAGGCCACCAGGCCATCACACAGGGCCAACACACACACACAAACGCACACACACACACACACCCATTCATACCTAGGGACAATTTAGCACGGCCGATTCACCTGACCTACATGTCTTTGGACTGTGGAAGGAAACTGGAGCCCCCGGAGGAAACCCACGCAGACACGGGAAGAACACGCAAACTCCACACAGAGGACGACCCGGGATGACCCACCAAGGTTGGACTACCCCAGGGCTCGAACCCAGGACCTTCTTGCTGTGAGGTGACCGCGCTAACCACTGCGCCACCGTGCCGCCAAAAAAAATGTAAATAAAAAAAAAATTATATATATATATATATATATATATATATATATATATATATATATATATATATACTATATACACTCACCGGCCACTTTATTAGGCACACCTGTCCAACTGCTCGTTAAAGCAAATTTCTAATCAGCCAATCACATGGCAGCAACTCAGTGCATTTAGGCATGTAGACATGGTCAAAACGATCTGCTGCAGTTCAAACCGAGCATCAGAATGGGGAAGAAAGGTGATTCAAGTGACTTTGAACGTGGCATGGTTGTTGGTGCCAGACGGGCTGGTCTGAGTATTTCAGAAACTGCTGATCTACTGGGATTTTCACGCACAACCATCTCTAGGGTTTACAGAGAATGGTCCGAAAAAGAGAAAATATCCAGTGAGCGGCAGTTCTATGGGCGAAAATGCCTTGTTGATGCCAGAGGTCAGAGGAGAATGGCCAGACTGGTTCGAGCTGATAGAAAGGCAACAGTAACTCAAATAACCACTCATTACAACCAAGGTATACAGAAGAGCATATCTGAACACACAACACGTCGAACATTGAGGCAGATGGGCTACAGCAGCAGAAGACCACACCGGGTGCCACTCCTGTCAGCTAAGAACAGGAAACTGAGGCTACAATTCGCACAGGCTCACCAAAATTGGACAATAGAAGATTGGAAAAACGTTGCCTGGTCTGATGAGTCTCGATTTCTGCTGCGACATTCGGATGGTAGGGTCAGAATTTGGCGTCAACAACATGAAAGCATGGATCCATCCTGCCTTGTATCAATGGTTCAGGCTGGTGGTGGCGGTGTAATGGTGTGGGGGATATTTTCTTGGCCCACTTTGGGCCCCTTAGTACCAATTGAGCATCGTGTCAACTCCACAGCCTACCTGAGTATTGTTGCTGACCATGTCCATCCCTTTATGACTACAGTGTTCCCATCTTCTGACGGCTACTTCCAGCAGGATAACGCGCCATGTCATAAAGCTCGAATCATCTCAGACTGGTTTCTTGAACATGACAATGAGTTCACTGTACTCAAATGGCCTCCACAGTCACCAGATCTCAATCCAATAGAGCACCTTTGGGATGTGGTGGACCGGGAGATTCGCATCATGGTTGTGCAGCCGACAAATCTGCAGCAACTGCGTGATGCTATCATGTCAATATGGACCAAACTCTCTGAGGAATGTTTCCAGTACCTTGTTGAATCTATGCCACGAAGGATTAAGGCAGTTCTGAAGGCAAAAGGGGGTCCAACCCGGTACTAGCAAGGTGTACCTAATAAAGTGGCCAGTGAGTGTATATCCCTATTTGCACAGAAGCTGTTACAACTGATGTCTTCAGGTGAATCCTATGACAGGAAATTATCTCACGACCCCCAGGTTGAGAACCAATGACCTAGGGAATGGCAATGTACCAATTTGATAATACGAATAATGATAGTAATATTGTCACTTGCCATTGAGCTTGAGGGTGATGACACGATTGGTAGTTTTCATGACGATGTTGATCAGCCCCACTCCTAACGAACGAATACAAAATTATGCAAAGAATCTAAGACCTATTAAATTGTTCTGCAAGGCAGTAATCCAGATAGAAGTGTTGTGCCTCTTTAACAAACTAGGCGGGAGTGGAAACCAGGTGGTCTCCCACTGATATGTAACCATGATCCCAGCTACACCGCTGTTACCCTATAAGCTGAACTGAGCTACGTCACCCTTGAGGCTTGCTGGTTTAAATTTAAGTTTAAAGTCAAGTCAGTTTTATTTGTATAGCCCATTATTCCAAATTTACAAATTTGCCTCAGTGGGCTTTACACCAACACAGCAGCCTGTCCTTAGACCCTCGCATCGGATAAGGAACAACTTCCTAAAAAAAAACCTTTAACAGAGAGAAAAACCAGGAAGAAACCTCAGGGAGAGCAACAGAGGAGGGATCTCTCTCCCAAGATGGACAGATGGGCAGTGGATGTTGTACGCTTGTGCAACATCCATTGCCTGTTCTCCAAGTTATCCAGTTCTCCATTTAAATTCAACTTTGCCGTGTACTTTATAAGCACAGCAGACGTGTTGACCCACTCCATCAGTATTACTTTGTGTTGTATAAAATGTTCACAATCTCTCATCACTAAGTCGACTTCCTCTGTGGCCGCAATTCAACCGCTCTGAATAAGTTGAATGTCTGTTAGTGTACCTTTGTGTGTGTGTGTGATGTGAAATTTAGCATTCCATCTGTCTTCTCCCAAACAGGAATGTAATTCTGGGGGGGGGGGGTTATCCAGTAAGTTTTAATGTGGAAAGATGTGATGAAGTAGCACGAAAGCTCACACAAGTGGGTTTAATCTGAAGACTTTGCACACTGTGCCGCCGCCTTACATAAAAGCCTCAGAAGAGAAGTTTTTTTTTTTTTTACCATTTTCATAAGATAAAAAGTTCTTATTCAACCTTCAGGGTTTCTGCCATTGATTTGTCAAAGTACGAAAAAAAACACCAATATTCTTTGGATGCTTTATTTTGTGTTTTTACTTAGTGGCGAGGACTCTGTTCTCTCCGAGTTATTTCCTAACAGAAGCATCATCATGTCGTTTAAATACTGTTTGTCAATTCTGATACTAGTGATGACAGCAGGTTTTCCTGTTCAATTTAGCCATTAACTGAGCAGTAACCAAAGGATTTTGTTCCAAAATGTAGGATACCCTTTATAAATGATGAGCAATGTTTTATTGTTTTTTTACTCCTGTAATTTTTTTTTTTAAGTCAAGGCCCTAAGAAGGGTCTAATCATGTTCAAACATTGTACCCACTTGCCAGTAACCATCAGAGTAGATACAGTGCCTTGTAAAAGTATTCAACCCCCTTGACAGTCACCACTAATTTCTGGATTATAAAAGATACTCACACATCTGTTCCTGAACAATATTTTTGTGAACCCATAAACTCTAACAGCATGTACCCAAAGCCAAAATAAGTTATGTTTCACTGACTTTTTGGAAGTACATTAAAAACTAAGTATTCAAGTAGTATTCAACCCCTACATATTAATACTGTGTAGAGCAGTGGCGTAGGCAGAAATTGTATTTTGGGTGGGGCCAGTAAAAAATTGGATGGGCCAACTTTTCCTAGAAAAAAGGACTTAAAAACTAAAGTAGAATAAACTAAAGTAGAATAAACTAAAGGAGAAACATAGACAAACTGAGGAAACCGACACTTTTATTTGTAATATTCTGCTTTACAAAATCAATAATAGCAAAACACTGCCCACACAACATGCTCCATCAACAGAGCTCATGAAAGGCTGTGCACAACACTATAGACAAAAACCTGTCTATTACATCAGAGTAAAATATATTTGCTTCTGCAGAAACAGCTCTACAGCGCATGGCATTGTTAACTATTTTATTGCACAAAGTTGCCAACTAAACATGAACACAAACAGCATTGCATGACATGGCATACATCAGACTTAATTGCACTACTGTAATATATCCCTTGTGCATTAATTACAGCCATTGTCACTTCACTACCATGGACAGCTCACAAATGACAGCAAATATGCAAGCTGTTCTCATAAATCAGCAGTAAAAAAACAAAACAAAGAATGAAAACACTCAGCTGAGCATGAGTTGAATTAAGAAATAACACCCTCCTTCATTTCTACTAACTAAATCACATACATTGACATTTGGTTGAAATTTAGCTTCTGTGAGGAAAAAATGAGCAACTCATTTAAAATAAACAATGTAGCATATTAACAGCAGGCCTACATGTATGTGGCTACTACACAACGCGCCGTTATTTAAAGTGAAATCCCTTCACATCACAAATATGTAGCAGTGGAAAATGAATAAAACAGGCCTACCTTTTGTTTTCATGGCCTACAAAACGAGCCGCAAACGCCTGGGTTTTGCATTGAATACAGTGATGATCTCATCATAGTTCAAAGAGTCACAGAGTTCCTTTTCAAAGGAAAAAATGGACAGGTTGTTGAGACGAGCAGTACTCATGGATGCTCTGAGGTGCGTTTTAATCCGACCTGCAGTGGAAAACAGTCTCTCAACACTACAAGAAGTCATGGGAAGAGTGGCGATGACTCGAAGTAGTTTATTGAGGTTAGGAAAAACATCAGAAGCACAAATGTCCAAAACTTCCATGAGGAATGGAAATTCAAGCCCGTTGGCTACTTTCCGACGCAGTTGCTCAATGAATACCATTAACTCAGCATCCTCAACCGAGATGTGATAGTGATCACATGGGGTCTGCAGGGACTCCCTCTGTGCAAATGTCTTAGAGTGTGGAAGAAACGTTGCTGCTGCCCTCATTATTCCATACTGATCCTCTTGGAAACGAGTGTCCAGCTCTGTCAGTTGTCTGTCAAGAATGTCATACCAGAGGTGTCGCAGGTCATTTCTCACACTTGTTGCTTTTCCCAAACTAGTTGTGACCACAGATTCTGCGAGCCTCACTGGGAGCCTTCTCCCTCTGGCCTCGGCTGTGATGTCCCAGCTCGTGATTTCATATTTCTGCATCAGCTCTTCTGTCAGCTTCATCACTTGTTCAAAACCACACTTTGAATTGTCTCTGAACCGAGCAAAGTTCTCTTTTAGTCCCACAATGAGGTCGATGCTCTCAGAAACTGACAGTGTCAGGCTTTGTAAACCCTGTGTAGCAAAATCGCTCGTTTGAAATAATTTCCCAAATGTGACGAGTAAGAATATGAACTTTGTTGTTTGCATCTGTTGGAGCAGGGACTGCGCCTCAACCTTTGTTGGTCCGCTGCTTTCAGCATACTCAGTGAGTACCTCTAATATTACGTCGAGTAACGTCAGTATTTTGCTCACTGCTCCAGATTTGGAGCTCCAGCGCGTGTCTACTGACCGCTCAAGTTCCATGCACGCGCGTCCTGGATGCAGCTCTTTTTGCACCTCCACAAACCTTGCGTGTCTGCTGCTGCCTGTCATGAAACTATGCATATTGTTCACTGGGTCAAAAAATGTGCTGACATGCCCGGAGACTTTTGATGCTGCACAGAGTACCGAAATTCAGTCTGAGAATTACAGTGGCTATACACAGCCTGAGGAAAAGTTTGTTTTAGAATAACATGCACGCCTCCCTTGTGTCCTGACATAACGGAGGCCCCGTCGAAACTGAAGCCAACACAGAGAGATGGGTCAAGCTGCAGTGGTTCAATCACCTGCAATATTTTCTCTGAAATACCCCCTGCGCTCATGTCACTTGTGTCCATGAACCCGATCACCCGTTCTTTTATTTTTTCCTCCGTGAATGTATCTCACACAAACAGCTACGAGTTCACGTTTTGACTCATTCTTGCATTCGTCTGCCATGAGTGCATAATATGTGCCCAGTTCACATATTTCAGCTTTGATCTTGTGCAACAGCAAAGAGGCAGCTGACTCCAGCAGCTCATTTTGAACTTCGGGGCTCATCAAAGTTCCGTTTCTGGGCAGCTGCTCTAGATGACTTTGGATCTGTGGATCATATTTGCACATGAACTTGAACAGCTCAAGGAAGTTTCCTTTATTGAGAGCATCCACATCCTCCCTGTGTCCTCACAGGGGGATGTCCTGCTTGGCACAAAACAGTACAATATTCAAAACAATTTTTAGATGCTCCCGATTCCTCTCGATGAATGAATGGTCCATGGCATCATGGTTCATTTGGTTTAGCACATTTCCCCGGCCTGAAGTTTGGTCTGCCCGGTAGCTTAGAAACTTTTCCAGTGAAACTGAGTGAGGCTTACTCCTCTTGTGTTTCTCACATGCCTGACGCAGGTGTTTCCAGTCCACAAACCCCTCTCTCACAAGTGGGCCGTCAGCTCCGCTGGGGAAATGTCTGCACATTTTACAGAAAAGTGCGTCCGTTTTCACACTGTATTCCAACCAATAAAACTGTCCATACCACTTGGATGAGAAGCACCGTGACTTTCCATTTTTAATAGTGCAGGGAAATTCCTTCAGATTTGGCTGTGAAGGTGGTTCATCAATTGCTGATAAATCGGCGGGTAAAGCCACATTAGGCTGACCGGCACACAGCACTGGCTGCGGGTAGCAAGTGGCTGGGGTTGGCGCCAGCGAGCTAACCATCTTGTGGGCTGATGAATCTGTAGAACTGGGCTGGGTGGACTCAGTTGTTGGAGGCAGTTGTGTGGTTTCCTCCTCGACTCTTGCTCTTTTAAAGTAACACACTAAGGAACTTTGTTTAGCCATTGTTCTGGCAGTGATGCTACGCCTGGTAAAAAATCCCCGTGTCACTGTCAGAATTGTTCCGGAGGCTTCCTTCAACTTGTTTCAGCAGTTCCGTTTTAATCAGATGACAAATTAAACACTCATAACAAGTCAACAATAGATCAATTTTATATTTACTTCTTTTTATATATGAGTTTTGATTTATTTTAATTTCATTTTCTAACAAATTAATGTATTTTGATCAAACATGGATGGGTGGGCCAGTGACTAGTTTGGGCGGCACTGGCCCACTTGGCCCATTACTGGCTACGCGCCTGGTGTAGAGTACCTTTTTGCTGCAATAACAGCCACGATTCTCTTGGGGTAAGTATGTACAAGCTTCGCACATTCTTCTGGAGTAAGTTTTGCACATTCTTGGCAGAATTTGTACAGGTCTTGCAGGTTGGTGGGATGGCGCCTCTGGACTGTGATTTTCAGTCTGTGCCACAGACTTTTAATGGGGTTGAGGTCTGGACTTTGACTTGGCCACTCCAAAACATTCACCTTTTTGTTGCTGAGCCATGCCGTTGTTGCTTTAGCCTTGTGCTTAGGATCATTGTCCTTCTGGAAGGTGAACCTCCTCCCAAGCTTCAGTTTTACGGCAGACTGCAACAGGTTTTCTTCCAATATTTCCCTGTATTTAGCTCCATCCATTCTTCCCTCAATTTGAACAAGGTTCCCAGTGCCTGCAGGTGAAAAGCAACCCCATAGCATTATGCTGCCGCTGCCCTACTTCACTGTAGGGAGGGTGTTTTTAGGGCATGAGCAGTGTTAGGTTTACACCACACATAACACTTTGAGTTCTGGCCAAAAAGCTCAACTTTCGTCTCATCTGACCACAAAACCTTTACCCACATCCTAACTGGGTCTCTCTCATGCTTGGTAGCAAACTCCCAAGTGTGCTTTTATATGCATAGTTTTGAGCAACGGCTTCTTTCTTGCCACCCTCCCATACAGGCCAGATATATGGAGAGCCGTGATATGGTTGACTCATGCACATTTACTCCAGTTTCAGCCACTGACCTCTAGAGCTCCTTCAAAGGGATTGCAGGATCATCTGTGGCTTTCCTCACCAGCCCACGTCTTGCTCAGACACTTAGCTGTGAGGGACGGCCTGTCCTACAAAGAATCTGGGCTGTGTGATACAGCTTCCACTTTCTGACAATGGATCCAACAGTGTTCCGTGGGACATCCAAACACTTGGATATTGTTTTGTATCCCTTTCCCTCCTTCTGCATTTTAATCACTTTGTCTCTTACTTCAGTATTATGCTCTTTTGTCTTCATTTTCTGATGGAGTTCAGGCCCGGCTAATGAACTTTACACAGAGTGCTTTTTACACCCATAAATGAGACTGTTGCTTTAATATCTTACAGGTGCACACTAATTATGTCCAATTGTGTTAACCTGAGTTTGTTTTAGGAATAATTTGTCATTTGTGTAAACTTGGAGCTTTCAGGGCACAAAGGGTTGAATACTTATGCAAGCACTATATAATAGAAAGTCAGCGAAACATAACTTATTTTGGCTTTGGGAACATGGTGGTAGAGCTTATGGGTTCACAGAAATAATATTGTTCAGGAACAGATGTGTGAGTGTCTTTTATAATCAACAAATTGGTGATGACTGTCAAGGGGGTTAAATACTTTTGCAAGGCACTTTATGATATGGGATACTCGAGCATCCCAAAACAGTATTTCTCTGACTTAGGTTCACAGTTCAGACTCTGTTGCCTCTGGTTCAGCTGGGGGGGGGGTTGCAGGGAAAACAATTGGCAATATTCATGGATCGTGTGTTGGTAGGGGTAATATGTCCTGCTCTTGACACCGTTAACTCCTACTGGTAATGTGGGAGCCTGCACAGCTTCAGGTGAATACGGGCCGAATAACACGACCGGCTTGCTCCACGCGTATCAATGGATGCACGTGGAGGTCTACACAAAATGGCGGAATCTTAAGAGAACAAGGAATTGGATATGCCAAATTGGGATGAAATAGGTGAGAACCACACCCCATCCCCCCAAAAAAGTTTTTTTTTTTTTTACTTTTCAATTTTATTTTTACAAATGGTGTATATCTTACTTTGGAATGAAACTTCAGGTATTGCAGATTCGATAACTATATTAACATTTTCTAGTCATGCATCAAAAACTTGGATCATACTTCAAATAATGTCCATCATTAGCTGACCACCACTTTGACCGAGTTTGTCATAACAGGTTCTTGTAAATATTTGTAAAAAAAAAAAAAGAAGAGGAAAGAAACTATTTTATTGCAGATTGCAGGCAGTGTAAGTGCCTTTTTTACTTCTGAATCATCTGAATCTTACAGTTTGTCTAAATTCACCAAACCATGTTTTTGTGAAGTTATTGATTGTGAATAAACGACCCTGTCAAAATAAAACAAGTGTTGTTACCAGGTTAGTTGTATTTGTCACCACCAGATGATGCTGTGTCATAATTCCGAGAATGATGAAGGTGTTTGGGGTGTTAAAAACTGTGGCCTTTGGAAATTAACCCTTTATTTACCCCTGTGTCGTTGCCGTGTAAATATGTTTATTGCAAGACCAACCGGCAATTTTTTTCATGGCTATTCTTTACTGTTTATTAAAGTTCAGACTACATAAATTAAATATTCAGGAAAACAAAATCTGTATGAGAATCACTGAACAGTTCCCGTCGGCTTTGGCCAACTCACTTGGCCAACTCACCCGTCAAATAATTAATCACGTATTAACCCATTACTGATCTTGAACTACATTAAACCAAGGTAACAAAAATATACAGAGGGGATAACATAAATATAATGATAACTGAGTGACACACACTGATGAATTCTGTTCTGTTTTAGAATTTTGCAGGGCCTCAAGTCTGTATATATCTAAACCTGAGTGAGGCCCACAACTCCATCCATCCATCCATTATCCAAGTCACTTATGCCAACCGGGGTCACGGGATGCTGGAGCCTATCCCAGCCGTCATTGGGCGGCAGGCAGGGAAACACCCTGGAAAGGCTGCCAGTCCATCACAGGGCCCACACACACACACACACACACACACACTGTCACACCTAGGGACAATTTAGTACAGCCGATTCACCTGGCCTACATGTCTTTGGACTGTGGGAGGAACCAGGAGCACCCGAAGGAAACCCATGCAGATGCGGGGAGAACATGCAAACTCCACACACAGGATGACCCGGGACGACCCACAACTCAAGCAGTGTTTATAGGGACATACTGCACCCACATTAGCAGTACCAGATGATTCAAGAATTCGCTGTTAGAAATGTCTGTCACTAAAAAACAAAAATGACTTTTTCTGCCTTTCTCCTACCTAGTGTTGTCCGCATCCTAGCAAATCAGTTCTAAAATCATCTCTTTTTTCTTTTTCGTTATTAATCAACAGAAAATATCTGCTAATGGTTCCAGATAATTTCAGCTCTTCCCAGTGCAGGTTGCCTTGATTAAGGATATTTTCAGAAATGTCAGTTCAGTCCTTTCCTTTATTGTCCTCATACTTGAAGTAGAACAAGTAGGATTTGTTGGTTGCGGTTTGTAAACACAACATTCAAAGTTGGACCCTCCTCCCCGGCTCAATGTCACCAGAAGGATACGCCCCCTGACCCTAGTTGCCAGAACACATCCCAATCTACAGGCCAACTCCACGTTGCTCTTCATTCCCATCCTGTCCTTCAGTGAACGTACAGGCCCACAAGCCATGTGAAAAACAGGCATGGTATAAACCAACTATTGTGGTTTAAAACAAAATAAAGCATTCATTTAAAATGACTACTCTCAGCGTTTGACAGCCTGATAGCAGAAGGAATGGAGGACGTATAAGAGCGAATTGTTTTCATAGGGGGCGCTTTATAGCGCTGGCCTAAGGGTATTACAGTGAATTCACTGGACAGCACACGGTTGCCGTTGCTTTCTGAGCCACACGTTTCTCCCAGAGGGGGCACAAATCTCTCTGCTGGACTCCGATTATCTTGGAGCAGATCTTAACGATAGGCTATTCCTGTCCTTCACAGACAACCTATTAAACCAACAAATAAAGGACAAAGTTAAAAGACTTTCAATAAATGACTAGTACAAAATACATGAGATGGTGTTACAGACATTAAAGGATTTAAGCTTCCGCAGTATGTGAATTCTTTGTTGCCCACGCTTGACAATCGAATCTGTGTTCATATTGCACTTGAGTTGGGTGTCGAACACAGTTCCCAAGTACATGAATCACATGAGTCGAAGTACATGAGTTAAACACAGTACCGAAGTACATGAGCCAAACATAGTTCCCAAGTACATGAACTGTGATTCATGTACTTGGGAACTGTTTACGTGTCAACAATTTGAACATCCTCGCCATGTATAGTGTTAGTTTTGGGTTTATCACGGTTTCTCCCAAAATCAATGATAAGTGCCTTAGTTTTTGACACATTAAGGTCAAGGAAGTCATTCATCACACCAATCAACAAAGGTAGGTAGGGCACAACCGTGATCTGACTCCGAGCCCTGAAGAAGAGACAAAAGTGCGGTATCGTCAGAGAATTTCACCAGGTAGCTACCCTCTGTAGAAGACCTGTAGCTTTCTGTATACAAAATAAAAAGCAGGTGGAAAAGAACACATATCAGCATAGCAATGGCAATGGAAACTTAAACCATGTTGGCTGATGATCTGACCAAGGGGGAGCATGTAGCTGGTAAAGAGGACGGGTCCAAGTACGGAGCATTATGCAGTCATGCCCAAGAAGGAGGCAACCTGGGAAGGCGAGGTGGACACGTAGGATGGCTTCTGTGTTCGAGTGAAGCAGGACCCTACATACTCAATGGCTGAGGCCCCCAAAATGCACTTATCACCATTTAGTGTTAGCCGGTGCTTAGCTAATGCAGCAAACATGCTGTGGCGGCGTCTGTCGTGTACTGTGGTGGTGGCTCCGTGGACAATGATGTTGTCAATGTAGACGGTCAGGCCTGGCATTCCCGCACAGATAAAGGCCACGCTTTTTTGGAAACAAGTTGGAGCTGACCTCAACCCAAAAGCCATACACTTGTAGCAGAAAACCCCTTTGTGGGTAATGAAGGCAGTGAGGTTGCATCCATGGACGTCACTGCCAGCTGTTTCCAGCTTCTACCTTCATGAGCGGCGGCTTCGTAACATTGACAACTTTTATTTTCTTACTATCTCTTCTCTGCATTCTGCCCTAACCTCTTCATTTTGTTCTGATTTAGCTATTTTAGTTTTGCTTGGTTCACTTATCGATAGATTCTCTAGTTTTCTTTCTTAAACGACTCGTGTTTAGTAGGCAGCTTCTCGTTCCTAGTTTGTTACTAGCTTTGAGCTTAGCCTAGATTAGCAGTTAGCTCTATTACATTCGCAGTCAAAGCAGCCTCGTTAAAACGATGGTTTGTCGTGACTGCTCCGTAGTTACAGACAGGTTGTCTCTATTAGAGAGACGTGTCCATGAGTTAGAGCAGCTTCTTTCGGCTAGGATTACGTTAGATGTGACGGGCACTCCAGATAGCCTTAGCCTCGGGCCTGACGGCAGACCTGCTATTGTTAGCACTAGCTCAGCATCGTCGGCAGATGTGGTGGAGTTTGTCTCTGTTTACCGGCGTGGGAAGGCTCGCAAGAGCAAGCCGCCAGTCATGTGGCCTGATCTGCTGTCACCCCTCCCGACTGCAAACTGGTTTTCGCCACTCACCAGCCCTGTTCGTAGTCCTACCGGCCAGCGTGCTTCTCCCGCTCCTGTCAGCAGAGTAAAGCAATGCACGCTTATGATAGGAGACTCCATTACCCGCAATATTAGATTAGCTTCGTCAGCCTTGGTTCCCTGTTTACCTGAGGCCAGAGTCTTCGACACCAGAGGATAATCTTAGGGTGCTAGCATCACAAAAGGAGAGTCAGGGAACCCAGGCACACAGCACCACTACTTTCAGCAACATTGTTATTCATGTCGGCACCAATAATGCTAGGATGAAGCAATCAGAGATCACAAAAGCTAGCCTAGTCAGAATGCTTGAGTTTGCCAGAAAGATGTATCTGCATCGATTAATTGTCTCTGGTCCCTTACCTGTGAGGGGTAATGATGAGATGTACATACAGTAGGCTCACCTCAATGAACCGCTGGCTGGCTTTTACTGTAATGAGCAGGGATTCAGCTTTGTTGATAACTGGCCTTCTTTCTAGGGCTGCCCTTACCTGCTGAAAGTGGACGGCATTCACCCTACTGGGGATGGCGCCACTTTTTTGTCTAGCAATATAGATAGCTGTTTACGTTTAGTTTAACACTAGAGACTTATCATTCAGCAGGTTGCAGGTGATTAAAGAGCCTGTTAGGTTTAAATCTAGTGCAGATGTGTAGTCAAGTAGTTTAATTATTATGATTAGTCAGGAAATATCTCATAGTGTAGATTATCAGTCTGATAACTTGGTCTATAACATTGAGACTGTCTCCCTACCCTGCTGTATTGCTCCCAAACTCCCCTCTCCTAAATGTGTTAATCACAATAATCTAATAATTATTCCTACCACTGGTGGTGGTGAAATGTGCAACGAAGTACCTAATAATCTACAGAACCAAATATTCAATGTTATCAAAAATGTGACCACATATCATCCAAGCGTTGGTTGTCAAAATTGTCAAGAATGTGTCTTAATTCCAATTAATATTTCACCTATTGGTAGCTCTAAAGTTCTAACTACTACTGATCACTTCCACAAGATGCTTAAATTTGATTTCATAAATATCAGATCATTGTCTACCAAAGCCTTACTTATGATGATCTGATTGATCTGATTCTTGAACATAGTTTCGATATGATTGGGTTATGTGAAACATGGCTGAAACCAAATGTTTTCCTTCCCTTAAATGTAGCTTCCCCACCCGACTATACTTATGCCCATCTAGCTTGGGCAAATAAACAAGGTGGGGGTGTTGCCTTAATATATTAATCTATTTCCAGTCTGACTTCTAAACTTGAATCTAAATTTCAGTCTTTTGAGGCTCTTGTTCTTGGTCCATCTCCCTCAGCCATGAATGGACTCGGCCCAGTCCAAATTGTGATACTCTATCGGCCTCCTGGCAGTTACTGATTATTTCTTGAAGAATTTATCTCAGGCCTTGTTACTCACTCTAATGAGAGTCTAATTCTTGGTGATTTCAATATTCATCTGAATAAGACTGCTGATCGTCTTAAGTAAAGCCTTTCTGGCACTAGTAGATACTTTTGCGTTCGCTCAGTTTGTTCAAGAGTCAACTCATTGCAGTGGTAACACCCTTGATTTGGTTTTATCTAAAGGGATAGCTGTTTCTGATCTTGAATATTTTGCCAACCACATCTTCTGTGTCAGATCCTTTTCTCATCAAATTTGAAGCATTATTGGCCTGTCCAGTTAATGTTAGCACATATGTAATTACCACATTACCACTCACCACATTGGTCCCTCCACTGTAGCTGCATTTGGCCAGCAGCTAGCTGTCTGAAATCTTGGCTCCTTTCACTGTAGTAACTGATTCTGTTGAAAATTTCACTAGTGACTTAAATGTGGCCCTCCCTAGTCTCCTCGATTCAGTTGCACCTCTCACTACCAAAGCTAGGCGACTAAAGAGGCCTACACTCTGGTTTAACGATGAGGCTCGTGCTCTTAAGCAGGCCTGCAGGAGACTGGAACGTAATTGGCGAAAATTAAAATTGGAAGTTTTTTACCTATCGTGGCATGAGTGTTTAGTGAAATACAAACGTGCTGTATCTGCTGCAAAAACAGCGTATCTCTCTCACTTAATTAATATTAATAAACATAACCCCAGATTTCTCTTACTAAAAAGCAGCCATCTATTAGCTGCTAACCATTCACGGCCCATGAATTTCTAGATTTTTTTCTGCAGTAAGGTTGATGAGATCTTAAACAAAATTAGTTCTTCAATGTCAGCTACTACTGCAGATCCTGTCTTACCAAATTCATATCTATACAATGAGTCACTGATAGTCCCTGTTATTACAGCTTTTGAGACTATTTCTCTTGATACTTTAACTAAGTTTGTGTCAGCTTCTAAACCAACTGCTTGCCTACTTGACCCCTTACCAGCGAAACTTTTGAAAGACCCCTGGCCTTTTCTGGGAGCTACAATGCTAGACATTGTTAATTTATCACTGGCATTGTTCCCAGCAGTTTTAAGACAGCTGTGGTTAAATCTCTACTTAAAAAACCGCACCTCGAGCCAGGGTGTCTTAATAACTATTGACCAGTCTCTAATCGTCCACTCTTTTCTAAAGTACTAGAGACAGTTGTGTATCAACAACTTTCAATCCATATAGAAGAAAACCATCTACATAAACCTTTTCAATTGGCTCTCAGGCCCTGTCACTCACTGAAACTACTCTGACCAGAGTGGTGAACGATCTTTTACTAGCTATGGACTCTGATTCCACTTTTGTGCTAACCCTAACCAACCCTAACCCTAACCCTATCCCTAACCCTACTACTGGACCTCAATGCAGCCTCTGACACCACTGATCACTGTATAGTATTGGACAGATTAAATTGTAATTTTGGTGTCTCTAGCTTAGCTCTCTCTTGGTTTAAGTCCTACTTATCTGGAAGAACACATTGTGTCTGCTATAGTAATATTACATCAAAATTCTCTGATGTTAAATATGGTGTACCTCAGGGCTCAATTCTTAGCCCTCTACTTTTCTCTCTTTATAGTTCACCTCTTGGTCAAATTATACGCGGTTATTGAATAAATATCCATGGCTATGCTGATGATACTCAGCTGTATGTGCCTATAGGGGCTGATGATCATACTCAAATGACTAATTTAGAGGCCTGCTTGGCTACTGTGAAAATTCGATGTCACTTAACTTTCTGCTTTTAAATTCGGATAAAATCGAGTTGCTGGTCATTGGCCCTGCTAGACACAGACACTAATTTGATCAAGTAATGATAACAATCGACAACTCCATGGTTTCACAAAGTCTGGCAGCCAAAAGTCTTGGTGTTACGTTTGATCCCAACCTTTCCTTTGATAAGCACATTAAAGAAATCACCAAGACTTCCTTTTTTCACTTACATAACATAGCTAAAATTCTGTCTTTTCTCTCCATGGCTGGCGCAGAGACTCTAATACATACATTTGTTTCATCCAGACTTGATTACTGTAATATTCTGTTTTCAGGTCTGCCACATTCTAGTACTAAAAGTCTTCAGATGGTTCAGAATGCTGCTGCTAGAACCTAACTAAATCTAGGAAATTTGACCATATTACACCAATTCTTGCCTCCCTTCATTGGCTTCCTATCCATGTTAGATCAGAATACAAGTTCCTTCTGCTGACTTATAAAATCTTAAATGGGCTTGCCCCATCTTACCTGTCTGATCTCCTTAAACTGTGCATTTCATCTCGAGGTCTTCACTCTCAAAATACAGGGCTCCTGTGTGTACCCAAAGTTAAAAAGAAGTCAGCTGGTGACAGGGCCTTTTCCTATCAGGCCCCGTTCTTGTGGAATAACCTGCCTGCTGCCATCAGACAATCAGAGTCTGTTGAGTCCTTTAAATCTCATCTTTTTGCCTTAGCTTACAATTAGCTGCCTTTAAGTTGAGTGCTTCACAACCTGTACTGCATGGCGGGTTGGTTTTCTGTCTCAATGAATTTACCAGCCACTGTTCTGCCAACAAGATTATAGTGTATAGATTATGACTAATTGATAACAATTGATTATGACTAATGACTGTTGCAAACTGTTCTCTTCTCTCACATGTCTTTTCTCTCTGAATGATGTCTTTTCCATTCTCTTTTTCTGTATGTGAATGGTGTCAGGCGAGTCTCCCTTGTGTGCACGTGCAGTCGGTTCTCCTCCCAGGTCTCTGTGGTGATGGTGGTCACCACCTGGACGCTGCTTGGCATTCCCCTCATCACAGTTTCTTTTAATATAGCTTATAAATCCTTCTTTTTTTTTACACGATGCTGCTGCTCACGTGGCTTGGGTCCTGGGCTGTTCCGGTGGCATCTGGACACTGCTTGGCATTCTGCGCATCATCCATCCATCCATCCGTTATCTTAACCATTTCATATTCTTCATAAATTTTATAAGTCCATTATAATTGTGTTTATCCTCTTTCAATGTTGTATTCTGTAAATTGTGTAAA
This sequence comes from Lampris incognitus, assembly GCF_029633865.1. NCBI lineage: Eukaryota > Metazoa > Chordata > Actinopteri > Lampriformes > Lampridae > Lampris > Lampris incognitus. The sequence continues at coordinate 19,378,381 of NC_079216.1, read as the reverse complement.
CACAACATCCATTGCGCGTTGTCCATCTTGGGAGAGAGAGCCCTCCTCTGTTGCTCTCCCTGAGGTTTCTTCCTATTTTTTCTCCCTGTTAAAGGTTTTTTTTTTAGGGAGTTGTTTTTTAGGGAACTGTTGCTTATCCGATGAGAGGGTCTAAGAACAGGATGTTGTGTTGCTGTAAAGCAAGATTAGCCACATATTGAGATACAGACTCACCCGGAGCGTACGTCTCTTAATCAAAATCAGAATCATGTTTATTGGCCATGTAGGTTTGCACATACATGGAATTTGACACTGGTTTCATGACTCTCTCAGTGTGCTTAACATAGAATAACAACTATACAACACAACAATCTTCAGATATGTACACAAGGATTGACTATACTATACAGGCGAAATAAAAGATGATAAAGTGCAATGGTGCAGAGAATAATCAGAGATGCTGAAATAAATATTAGCAAGTTACTTACATATATGCCTGAGGTAGATGGACATGACAGAACATACCAGTACGTACAATGTACAGTACAGTATATACAAAATGGTCAGATTTATTTAACGTTAAGTGTTACCGGCTCCAGACCTAGGGGATATCCGGAGCGGCAGTAAATGATACACAGGCTAAATAGCACTGTGGATCTGTGAATCAAAAAGAGAGGCACTATGAAAATACGTTGTCACTCAAGTGTGCGCCAGTTTATTTCCGGTCTGGCTTAAGGAAGCTTTGCTCTCTTTTGTACTGATCCCCAGAAGCACTGCAGCGCCACCTACTGACTTAGTGGTGTAAACCCACATTGTATTTAATCTAAAAAATAGGGGGGGGGGTATTCTAAACTTTCAATGAAGGCGATTTCTCAATCTCAATCTAGAACTAAACAAGTCAACTGTCTAGTCGTAATGTCACGGTCAGTGTTTGTCAATGTCAGAGTCTCTCATGACCTTTGTTCATTCAAGTGTTCCGCTTTGTGTCCAGTATGTCCACAGGTCAACATTACATTTGCTCCTAGTCTCCATGGGTGGTAGGATGGCTGCCCTAACTGTTCGTATGTAAACATCCCTCTGGGTCTTACTTCCCGGGCAGACCTTCTCAAGGGCGGCTTTTCCTCATCCCCTGACTCTGAGACAGATTCAACCACCATTCCAGGTTCCCCTTGAGTTCCATCGTCCATAGTATCATCCCCCTCGGGTTGTTTCTGAGCTCCCACAGCCGATGGCATATTAGCAGGTGTTGGTAATCGTACTGGCTCTGGCCTTACAGAAGGGTCGTTTTGCTGTTGCACATCACCGAACTCAGTCTCCTGACACATTGGCTGATATTCTGGTGCTGTAGCTCTAAGCTGATGGTGTTGCTCCACCTGAGGTGATGGAACTCTGACTGTCTTCCTTTCATATACAGGTAGATGTTGGAAGTTGTAGGAGAATTCTTCCTCTTCTGCAGACTCATTGGAGTCCTCCTCTGCTGTCTCTCTGTCGTTTGTTTGTTGTTGTCTCCGTCTTTGTGGTTTCTTTTGTCCATGACAGTCCTGTTCCTGATCGACTGGCAAATCATTTACTGGCAGGAGGAGGTTACGGTGAAGCACACAGGGGGTCCCGTCACCGGTCTCTGCTTGAACTCTATACACAGGACCATCTCCCAGCCATTCAACCACGTGGTGGACCTTTTCCTCCCAATACGCACCAAGTTTGCCTGGAATGCCTCTCTCAGACATATTTCTGATGAGTACATGACCACCGGGTTGAAACATTATTCCCTTGACACCTCGATCATAGTAGTTTGTTCCTTTCGCTGAGCACTTTTTGCTGTTTTCCGAGGCAATCTTATATGCCTCCTGCATCCGAGAAGCCCATTTCTCTGCACATTCCTGTCGGTTCTGTGCCTGCTGCTCAGGTGCGTGATCAAAGAGCAAATCGATGGGCAACCGCGGCGCTCTTCCAAACAGGAGGAAGAAGGGTGAGTAGCCTGTCGCTTCGTGACGTGTGCAATTGTAAGCGTGGACCATGTTTGGCAGGTGATTTTTCCACTCAGCTTTTTTTGTCTCCTGCAGGGTGTTGAGCATCTGAAGAAGCGTTCTATTTAGGCGTTCAGCAGGGTTCCCCTGTGGGTGATAGGGGGTGGTTCAAGAATGGGCAATTCCCGTCAGCTGCTGAAGTCGTTGGAATAGTCTGTTCTCAAACTCCCGGCCTTGATGGTGATGTAGTTTTTGAGAGTACCCGAAGCGTGGAATAAAGTGATAGAAAATCTTCTCCGCTGCGGTTTTGCCTGACTTGTTCTTAGTCAGGTAGGCTTGTGCAAATCGTGTGAAGTGATCTACCAGGACTAAGATGTACTCGTAACCTCCTCGGCTTGGTTCGAGATGGAGATAATCAACAGAAATGAGCTCAAAGGGATTGTTGGTTGTAATCGAGCCCATTGGTGCTTTCTCTGGGATCATGGGTCGCTTCTGTTTGATACATTGGCACTGGCGAATGACATAATCTTCGATTTCTCGCTGCATGAATGGCCAATAAAGCCTCTGCCTCGCCAGGTGGATGACTTTGTCAGCCCCGATGTGTCCCATGTCATCGTACAGGTGTTCTAGTACAGTGGACTTGAGCGTCTTGGGAAGAACGAGTTGTTTATGTTGTTCTGTCTGCCTGTACAGAATTCCCTTGTCAAGTCTGAGTTTATTCCACTCATGTATCACTCTTCGTGTTTCCAGTCCCACCTGTCTCTTGTCTTTATCGTTAGGATTCCATCCTCTTAGTTTTAAGGTTATCAGTTCCAAGATAGAAACATCATCTTTCTGCACAGCTCTGATGTCCTCTGGGATGTACATGGGTGTGTTCGTAGGAGGTGAGTCATCATCAATGGAACCCAGCTGTAATGCTGCCATCCATGGAACATCCTCGTCTCTTTTGGCCTTGTCCCCTTGCCAGATGGCGGAGATGACATCGGGGGGCATGGTCTCTGTGTATTCTCTCATGTGGTCTTGGAGTTTCAATGGATACCGAGAGAGGGTATCAGCATCAATATTTGCCTTGCCTGGCCTGTATTTGATCATAAAATGGAAGTCGGCCAACTCACCCACCCTGCGGTGTCCGACAGCATTTAACTTGGCCGTGCTTAAAACGTAAATTAGGGGATTATTATCTGTGTATACCGTGAATGTGGGTGCATAATACAGGTAGTCCCTAAACTTATCGCAGATCGCCCACTTTAAGGTGAGGAACTCGAGCTTGCTAGAATGGAGGTGGTAATTCTTCTCAGCAGGTGTGAGTGTCCTGGATCCATAAGCAATGACACGGAGTTTATTTCCCTGTTCCTGATAGAGCACTGCCCTCAGGCCTTCATTGGATGCGTCGGTGTGTAAGACGAATGGTAAATTGAAGTATGGGTATGCCAAGATGGGGGGGGGGGGGGTTGGTCAACATGTTGACCAGGCGAGACACGATAGCACTGTGTTCGGGAGTCCATTGTATGGGTGTCTTGGATGGCAATTGGCCACTTTTTGTGCCCTTCAGTGCAGCCTTGACAGACGTAGATGTAACAGGGTGCTTACTAGACTCCCGTGGGCCCTCTTGAAGCTTAAACAGCGGCTGTGCTATCCTGAAAAAGTCTTGAATGAAGGATTGATAGTAGCCTAAGAACCCTAGCAGAGCGCGGACTTCTCCCATGTTCTTCGGTTCCTTTTCCTTCAACTGAAGCACTGCTTCCATGTCCTTAGGGTCTACCTGAACACCTTCACTTGACACCAGGCATCCATCATACCTCACTTCGCGCTTGAACAACTCACATTTCTTTGGGCGTAACTCCACACCATGCTCCCGTAAGCGACACAGCACTCTTCTCAGATCCTCCACGTGGTCATGAAAGGTTTTGGAAAAGCAGAGCAGGTCATCCAGGTATAGGGAGCAGCACTCGTCCCTCAGACCGCCAAGAACACCTTCCATACATCTCTGGAAGGCTGTTGGAGCGTTGGTCAGGCCGAAGGGGAGGTGGAGCCACTCATACAGCCCCCAAGGCATACTAAAAGCCATCAGATGCCTGGAGCCTTCATCGACAAAGCCCTGGTGGTATGCCATACCTTGGTCGAGTATTGAAAACCATGAGTAGCCTCCAAGGTTATCCAGCAGGTCCTGGATGCATGGAAGTGGGTGGCGGTCAGGGACTGTTTTGCTGTTCAGCCCACGGAAATCAACGCATAGACGTAGGCTCATGTCTTTTTTTCTAACGCAGACTACGGGAGAGGAATACGGTGAGGTGGATTTTCTGATCCATCCATGGTTGAGCAGGTTCTGCACATATTCCTTTACCTCTTTGTACAGTGGCTTTGGAATCGCATTGTAGGACTTTTGAACTGATGTTTCGTCTTTTAGGTGGATTTTGAGTTGCAGGTTTGGAATGCAACCTATATCTGCATCATCCTTGGCGAACACATCTGACTCGTTGAATAACATGTGGCTAACTATCTTCTGTTCATCGTCTCCGAGATGTGACAAGTCAACAGGTGGATGCCACTTATCTTTTGTCATTGGTGCATTTGAGTGTCTGTCTTTCCCTTTGCTCATATTAGTCTGTTTGTCTGTACTCAACTGAGCTGAGCATGTTTGGGCAGTGGGTTGGGGTGTGGGCTCAGAACTCAAAGTGGGACACTTGACTGGTTTCACATCAATGGCTTCTTCAAGAGTTCCAAGGATTGTTCTCTGTGCTAGATATATATCATGCCTAGTGGAGTTCTGAATGGGGACAAAATTACATTTTCCTGACCCACAAGGAACATCTACTAGAGCTGGAAACAGCTCTAAACCTTCAGGGTAGTTGTTCTCTGGACTAGGCTGAAACAACCTTGTGCCACCCTCTGGCCACCCCCTAACCTTGCATCTCACTTCTCTGATTTGGCCTGCGGGAATAGTTAGACCTTTCTTACTCACTCTTACAATACACTGGGGTGGCGTCTCCTCAGAGGCCATTATCTGGAGAACAGAAACTAAGGCCTCCACTGTGTTCTCAGTGACATTCAAAGCTTCTTTAAGTATAGCTGTAACATCCAGCCTATTGCCCTGCCCTACGTTTTCTTTGATAATCTCTACAAGGACATTGCTACCTAGTAGGGGATGGTTACAGTCCCGACTGATCACTATTGGTACTTGGATAGTCACATGTCCATGATTCACACTACAGATCTGAAGGTCGATTTCTGCCCAACCATCCAGGGGAACCACTGTACCATTCACCGCTGATACTTCAAGGGGTTGGTTGGAAAATAAGGATGCAAGCGGCTGGATTTTGACACTAGGCAATGTTTTCTTGAGCCATTCTCTCCCCACCACGGTCACTTGAGCCCCAGAGTCCAACAGCATTTGGAGGGGGACGCTGTTGATTGAACAAGAGACCATACATCGCTTTCCAATAAGTTGGGCTACACATTTTCTTGAGGTTTGCTGACATTGTGTGTTTTGATTAGTTGTTTTGACCTTTACTGGGGGCCTCTTGCTGCTGAAGATCGCTGGCTGCCCCTTTCCAACGACCTCCCCCCGTTTCCCGACATCCTCTTCTGCAGACAGCCAATGACTATGTCCTGCCTGGCCACAGATAAAACAGTGGGGACAACTCACATTGCCATTTTGGACACAGTCATTGCACCTACCCTTGGACTCAGTTACTGGTGACTGGGGACATTTCATAGTTAAGCCTGGGCCTCTGGAAGTAACATTTTCAATGGGTTTCACCATCTGGGCCATGTGCTTGGTTAAAGCAGACACTTGTGCTGTCAGCTCCTGAATAGCGGCACGGTTAGCCTGTAACTCAGAGTCGACTTTAATCTGTTTAGTCTGGTCAGTCTGTTCATTACTGTCATGTTGAACTGCACTAACAGTCACTGGTCTGGTTTTGGCTGTTGTACCTAGGCGTTTTACTCTCCTTCTTCTTCACTGGTAGATTTGGTGACCTGCTCTAAGAGAAAGTCGTCACTGACCTGCATGTCTGAAACAAAGGGCTTTAGGTCACGCCTGACATGGCTATTTCTCTCATTTAACCCCTGGTAGAGTGTGTGAAGGAAAGTGCCCTGCACAAGCTTTTCATCATAGCTGAAACATGCACCAGGCTGTTGTGATTCAAAACGAACTCACTGCTTTAACCCTATAACTCTGTACAAAAACTGTTTGTGAGCTCTCTTTGTCTTGCTGTCTGGCATTACTTAACTCTTGGAACAGCTCAGTCACATTTTTATCTCTTATATGGGAGCGGAGAAACCGCTTCAAACCATCCACTGTGAGGTCATCTTTGTTGGTTAACATCTCAATGAATACACTAGGTTTAGTTATCTTAAGTATGGTTCTTATGACCTCTGTCTCACTAAACTCTTCTCGCAACCCCTCATCAATCTGTTTACCCAGACTACTATATGAGATGTCAGAACCTGCATCAGAGATCTGACCACCATGCACCTTAAACTCTCTACGTGGAAACAAGATAGTTATATCAGCCAACCTTACCACCTGATCCGTGATAGTGGAGGGTGAGTTCACATGACCCAGGGGAGCACTCCCGGCACCGTTGAGGCTGGACTTGGCTTGCATCAGCATGGCGGGACCTCTGGCTGGTGTGAATGGATTGGTGGGATTGTCTCTGTCCGTGGTGGTTAGCTGTGTGAAAATGTCTCTGTCCATGGAGGTTGAATGCGTGTGGATGTCTCTGTCTATGGAGGATGGGTGTGTGTGAATGTCTCTGTCCGTCGAGGATGGGTCTGTGTATGGTTCAGTTTCCATCAGGAGGGGTGTGGCCTGGCTAGCTTCAGCCACTCCGGTGTCTTGGGCTAGTATTGCCCCATTGATCATGTCATCGAGGAGGTTAGCCATACCTTCGTCTTCCATAGCTTCCAGCTTCTCACTTCTGACATAATTAACAATTAAGTCATAGAGTTCTGGTTCACATAGATCTTTAACATCACAAGTCTCTTTGCCATCATCAATCGCGCTTGCAACGGCATGTAGCTGACTGGTTCTCAAATCTGAGAGTTTCTTCTGCATCTGGAATATCAGCATCCGCCGGGGGGTTACAGTTGACATCATGACTTCACAGCTGTGGCTATGGCTCTCTGGATGACGTGTGCTGTAGCAGTCTTCCCTGAAACTTTGGGCATAGGATCTCGTCGTCACAGTTACTGCTTCCTCAGTTGGGCGGTGCTAAATCCCGGACGAGCCCCCAATTGTTACCGGCTGCAGACCTAGGGGATATCCGGAGCGGCAGCAAAGGATACACAGGCTAAATAGCACTGTGGATCTGTGAATCAAAAAGAGAGGCACGATGAAAATACGTTGTCACTCAAGCTCGCGCCAGTTTATTTCCGGTCTGGCTTAAGGAAGCTTTGCTCTCTTTCGTACTGATCCCCAGAAGCGCTGCAGCGCCACCTACTGACTTGGTGGTGTAAACCCACATTGTATTTAATCTAAAAAATAGGGGGGGGGTATTCTAAACTTTTAATGAAGGCGATTTCTCAATCCGTTACATAAGCGTTCATTTGAATGACAGCCCGTGAAAAGAAACTGTTTATATATCTGGTTGTTTTGGGGTACAGTGCTCTGTAGTGCCTCTCAGAGAGGAGGAGTTGGAACAGGTTGTGACCAGGGTGTGATGGGTCTGCAGTAATGTTGCCTGCCCGTTTCCTGAGTCTGGAGATGTACAAGTCCTGAATGGAGGGCAGGATGGCACCAGTGATTTTCTCAACAGCCCTAACTGTCCTTTGTAGTCTGTCCCTGCCCTGTTTGGCGGTTGATCCAAACCAGACAGCGATGGCTGTACAGAGAACAGACTGGATTATTGCAGTGTAGCACTGAATCAACAGTTCCTGAGGCAGGTTGAACTTCCTGAGCTGGTGGAGAAAGTACAGATAAGTCCATAAGTATTTGGACAGTTACACAATATTTGTATTTTGCCCCTGTACACCACCACAGTGGATTTGACATGAAGTATTTGAGATGTGATTGAAGAGTAGACTTTCAGCTTTAATTTAAGGGGTTAGATTAAAATATGGCATTAACTGTTCAGGAATTACAGCCATAGATATACAGGGTCACCCCATTTTCAGAGGCTCAAAAGTAACTGGACAAACAAACATAACTATAATTATAACAATTATATTTAATGTTTGGAGGAAAATCCTTTGCAGTCAATGACTGTCTGAAGTCTGGAACCCATCAACATCTTCAAATTCCGAGTTTCCTCCTTTGAAATGCTCTTCTAAGACTTAACGGCAGCTGCCTTCAGTTGCTGGTTGTTTGTGGGTCTTTTGGCCATTAGTCTGGTCTTCAGCAAGTGAAAAGCATTCTCAATTGGGTTGAGGTCAGGTGACTGACTTGGTCACTGATGAATATTCCACTTTTCTGCCTTGAGAGACTCTTGGGTTGCTTTCTCAGCTGGTTTTGTGTTATTATCCATCTGCAGTGTGAAGCGCCGTCCTCTCAGTTTTGTGACATTTGGCTAAATCTGAGCAAGTGGTATATCCTTACAAACATCACAATCCATCCTGCTATTTCTGTCAGTATTCACATAATCAATAAACACCAATGACCAAGTTCCACTGGCAACCATACATGCCCATTTCATAACACTACCTCCACCATGTTTGACAGATGATATGGTATGCTGAGAATCATGAGCTGTTCCTTTTGTTCTCCACACTTTTCCTCTTCCCATCCTTCTGGTGCAAGTTAATCATTGCTTCATCTGTCCAAAGAACCTATTCCAGAACTGGGTAGGTTTTTAGATGTTTTTAAACACAGTCTAATCTGGCCTTCCTGTTCTTAAGTGACACCAGTGGTTTTCACCTTGTTGTAAACCCTCTGTATTTATTTTCATGCAGGCGTCTCTTAATTGTAGACTTGGACAATGATACCCCTACCTCTCAAGAGTGTTTTTGACTCCACTAGATGTTGTGAATGTGTTTGTCTTCTCAAGGGAAAGAATTCTGTGATCATCCACTGTAGATGTGTTCTGTGGTCTTCCAAGCCTTTTGGTGTTGCTGAGCTTGCCAGTGCATTCTTTCTTTTTAAGAATGTACCAAAATGTTGATTTGGCCACTCCTGAAGTGTTTACTATCCATCTGATAGATTTCCTTTGCTTTTTCAGCCTAATGATGGCCCCCATCACTTGTATTGACACCTCTATGGACCTCATGTTGAGAGTTCCGATGAACAGCTACCAAATGCAAATGGAAATACTTGGGATGAACTCCAGACCTTTTATCTGCTTAATTTGTCATGGAATAATGATGGAAAAGGTATTACTTGCCCATGAAGCCACTTGTTAGTCAAGTATCCAATTACTTTTGATCCTCTGAAAATGGGGTGACCATATATAAAACTGGCTGTAATTCCTGAACGGTTAATGCAATATTTTTGTCCAACCCCTTAAATTAAAGTTGAAAGTCCACACTTCAATCATATATTGGTTACTTCATTTCAAATCCACTGTGGTGGTGTACAGGGGCAAAATTACAAATATTGTGTCACTGTCCAAATATTTATGGACCTAACTGTACTTCCCCAACTGGGCCTTTTTGATGATTTTGTCTATGTTGGATGCCCGGTCTTTCTGCACTTAATCAACAACTCAACTCACAGAGCTGACTGACGTGACTCATGTAGCGTAAAACAAGATCTAAACATGGTAATGTCACAGCAACACCAGACGTAACAGATTCGGTAAAGAATAAGACAGAGAATACATAATTAGACACACAATTAGTAGCATAGTTAGCCACCCACACTGCAGGGCTTCCCTAATGAAAGCGTATCGACTTCCATCTTTAAACAAATAAGGTAAGAATGTCTGCAAGAGTATCAGCACAAAAAAACTAAAATCTTGCAGGGTTTATACACACACACACACACACACACACACACACACACACACACACACACACACACACACACACACACACACACACCAGGGATGGGCAACTTTGATGATAGAGAGGACCATGAACATTTTATCCTCATTACCAGAGGGCCTGATTGTGACCATGCAGTTCCACCAGTGGGCTACTGTAACCCCATAACTCAGTTAACCAACTATAGCATCTAATTTAATGAAAAAAATAAAATATATACCGGTAATCAAAGTTTATTATACCAACATTTCTATATAATGAGCTTAACATAAACAAAATGTCCACATTCCTGAGCGATATACCATTGTTTCAGTGCAATGGGGTCTCAAAAATCATCATTCAATAATGGTACAAAAGTTAACATTCACACTAAATGCAGCAACTAATATTCATGTTTGTAGTGCATTTCTACTCTGCCCTCCCATTCCTTGACACCTTTCAAATAAACATGCATTTAGCTCAAAATTGTAAAATAGTAAATGGGCTGCATTTAGCGCCTTTCTAGTCTACCGACGAAAGCGCTTTTTTTTTTTTACAATGTATGCCTCACATTCACGCTCTCTCTCCCTCTCTCTCTCTCTGTGTGTCTCTGATGGAGCCGTTGAAAGCCATTGAAACTCACCCACAGCTAGTATATCATCTCCAAAAGCTTTAGCCATCTCTACTGCACATAGCTTCACTGTTTCGCCATCTGACAAGGGCTTCTTTGCTTTAGCAAGCTCAATGGAAACAGCGTAAGGCGCCTTGAGAGAGGACTCCTGTGTAGACGTGGCTTCGGTAAAAAGGCTCTGCTGTCACTGTATTTTTCCTTTTATTTGAGGTCAGTGATGATAGCGGCTCTGGCACCTCCGGTGTACATGCCATATTTGTCTTTGTGCGTGGTATTGTAGTAGTGAAATCCTTGAAATCATGGCTGATTTGGTTTCCAGGTACACTAAACACATAGGTTTTCCACTGAATTCCGTAGAAAGATATTCCGTTTCCCATCTTGCCTGGAAGACACGGTTCTCTGGGACAAGTTTTCTTTCTTTTCTTTTTTTAATTACCGCTCATGTCTCTCCTCATCACGTGTCGTTGCGGAAGAGGCCCGCTGGCAAATTTCCGAAATGCAGGGTGGCAGGGGAAGGCTCATTAATATTCATAAAAGCGCTGCCTGATTGGCCGGTGAGTGGCAGGGGCAGGCTAATTAATATTCATAAAAGAAGCGCTACCTGATTGGCCAGTGAAACGTTGCCGCTCTGGCGTTCGCGTTGCTCCTGTCAAAGCACGCGATTCCTTCGTTGCCCTGACAATGGTTGGCTAGTCAGCTACGTTAGCTAGCATAAGTTGTAACTGATCTTCGCCCATTACATCAATATACTATTCACCCTTTGCACGTGACGTCACGTCCCACTCACGGGGAATATGAACGCCATGACGGACGGCAGAAGACTTGGACGTCAAATTTAAGACAAGCAGGCACGTTAGCTATAGTTCGACATTTCGTTGTTTGAAGCTAGTTTTTATTTTACTTTTATGCTACAATGGTGATTTCATGCTGTGCCGTGCAGTGTGCCAACAGGCAAGGCTGTAAACCCAATCTAGCCTTTTACAAGGTACCTTTTGATGCCGACAGAAGACGGCACTGGATAGCTGCTATCAATCGTAAGGACTGGCAGCCGTCCAAATACTCCTGGATCTGCAGTGAGCATTTTTTACGAGGTAAGTTTCATATATAACGTTTTCTAAGTTATGTAACCTAAGCTACGTTAGTTAGAGTCACGTCAAAACAAACCCTAAACACTAACGCATAACCAGTCGTGAGAAGGGCTAGCTACTAGCTAGCATCGTTACTAGTAAACAAACCCTACTTGAGTTTGTTTAGCTATTGCATAACCAGTCGTGAGAAGGGCTAGCTACTAGCTAACAACTGTTAGCTAGCCCTTCTCAATACTGGTTAACGTTGAGTTATGACTTGAGTTATGGGTGACCAAACATCCACTTTTCCCCGGACATGTCCTCTTTTCACGTTATATTTTAACCAAAAATTATGCATTTTAACTTTAATTAACACATTTCATATGAAGAGGGAAGTATTTTTGCTCATAAGAACAATAAAAGTCTGAGATTTATGTGATATATTTAAGTGTTACCTTACATGAATGTGAGAAATGGTCAGAGTGGACATGAGAAAATGATTGTAATTTAACAAAAACAGCTAAAAATATACAAATTGTATATTTATTATTTAATTGTATTTTGCTTCATGCTAACCAGTACACTTGAATCAGTGGCTTCAGACACTGAAAACATTACTGACAGTTTTATTATGCCTCCTTGTCCCCTTTGAATGTTGTGGACTCAAACTTAACACTTTCTATGGAATGACGCAAATGCTAGCTAGATGGCAAGACTGTGTAACCTACTACGAAATGGCAAGGAAAGTATGAGCTGCTTTTGGTTACAGTCGATTTGAGTTTTGATGGCATCCTAGGGGAAACAGGTTAAAAACATACACAGCTGGGGGCGCTGGTGAGCAGTAACATGTGAGGACGTCTTTAGATTGAGCTCCTGATCAGGGCGAACTTTTCATTAATATTTTAACTTTTCAGATCAAACACAGATAAATTAGGTTTAACACACACGATACTTAACCGCTAGCACACCGGACTCACAACCCTGTCCTTGCATATCGATCATCTAGAAGACGCGACGGGCAAAAACAAATCCAGCAGTGACCAGGCCGCTAAAGCCTCGGGCTCTGTGAAAGCCCCGGACGAGGAGTCTACAGACCTATCTGGGGTGATGGCTGCCATCGCGAGCAGTGAGAGCAAGATCTTGGCACGGATAGATTCATTCACAGAGGATCTGAATGCTAAAATAGACGCTATAAAGGCCGGCATGGCGAAACAAGAGACCCGTCTGAAAAACGTGGAGGACGGCCTGAACACATACTCAGACAAGACCACGAAAATGGAGGAGGACATCGGCCAGCTAACATCTGAAGTCGCTATGCTACGCCAGAAGGTAGACGGTATGGAGGGGCGACAACGCTGGTGTAATGCACGTATTGTCGGGATAAAGGAGGGATTCGAGACCAGCGGAGGCCAGCAGCCTACTGTTACCATCGCTACACTACTGCAGGAGTTACTGGGCCTCAGCTTCACCCCGACCCTAGACTGGGCTCACCGCGGCCTGCGGCACTCGACCAACGAAGGAGAACCCCCCAGGATCATCGTGGTGAAGTTTCACTATTTCTCAGAGAGGGAGGAGGTTTTCCGCAAAGCTGCCCGTTCAGCTCCGTTGACCCCGCACGGCAAGAGAGTGAGCATCTTCCCGGATTACACCGCGGCAGTGGCGAAGAAGAGAGCGGTCTTCTCCGAAGCTAAGCGGCCCCTCCGGAGCTGCCAGGGCGTCAAGTTCGGGATCCAGTTCCCGGCGGTGCTTCGTATCACTTCATCGTCCGGCCAAGAAAAGCGGTTCGAAGACCCATCTAAGGCGATGGGTTATATCAGGGAGAATCTAAAGCCTCAGGACAATGTACAGTAAGTTGCTGATACACTCCAATATATTTGTGGCTAACTGGTATTGGCGGCTAATTGATATTAGCTGCTAAGTGCCAACAGCTAGCGGAAGTAACTAGCTAAGACACCAAGACAACAGGGTAACGTTATGGTTTAACTTTATCTATTTACTTTAACTTTTGCAATTTGAGACTCACAGATAATGTTACATTTTTCATTTAATAAGAATGTCTCATACCTGCTGCCCATTTAAAAAAGCTATTTTTCTGTTTTATTATTATCGTGTGTGTGCATGTATATGTGTGTATGGATGCTAATTTTTATGAGATCCGTAACAGTGCTTTGGTGACGACTGCTAGGGCGACACCCAGGTCAGTGTCACTTACCTACAAAGGAACTGTATTATAACTGCTGTTATATGGGTGTAGATATACGTATTTTCCTTCCTTTTCTTTTTTTTTTAATTTTTAATTTTTTTTAATATGGGTGTTGATATAAAGTTCTTAGGTATATAAATACTTTTTGGATTTAATATAATCTTAACAAGACCACTGTTCGCCCTGGTTGGGGCTTGTTAGAGGGTTTTTATATGGTTATTTGCCAGGTTATACTAGAAATGGGGGATGCGATCTCTAGGGAATTAGATCAGCATGGGTTCTCAAGGCTCTGTTTTTGTTTTGTAGCTAGTAGGCAGGGACTTTTTCTTTTCTTTTCTCTTTTCATTTTTAGAAAAAATGTTTGACACTCAGAATACAGGTTATCTTCGTTTTTTGAGCTGGAATATAAAGGGAATTCACAATCCAGTAAAGCGTAGTAGGGTTTTTGTACATTTAAAATCTTTGAGAGCTGATGTCATGTTCTTACAGGAAACCCACCTTCGGTCAAGTGAACACACAAAACTAAAAAAAGCTTGGATAGGACAAATTTTCTGTTCCAGGAATGAGAACAGAACGCGGGGCACGGCCATCTTGATCAGGAAGGGTATCCCATTCGTTCCACTACTGACTATTTCTGACCCCAGGGGAAGGTATGTGATAGTGACGGGTAACCTGTATGGTACACTTGTGGCACTGGCAAATGTATATGGACCAAACTGGGATGACCCACTTTTTTTTCTCTAGTTTCATAGCAGCCCTCCCAGACTTAAATAATTACCGATTAATATTGGGGGGAGATTTTAATTGTGTATTACATCCATATTTGGACAGATCAAACCCAAGACCTAATAGTAAAGTTTCGAAGGCAGGTGCTGTTATCCATTCATTTATGGAATCCTACTCTCTTTTTGATCCCTGGAGAAGAAACAAACCCAACTACTAAACAATACTCCTTTTTTTCCCCAGTGCACCATTCTTACTCAAGGATTGATTTTTTTCTCCTGGATAGTAGGGTCCTTCCTATGGTTAGGGGGAGCCAATATAATAGTATTGTTATTTCGGATCATAGTCCTGTACATCTAGATATAGGTTTCATAGACTGCCCTAAACCCCAACGCACCTGGCGATTTGATCCTCTATTACTGTCCAGGGACTCCTTTAAAAATTTTCTCTCCCAGCAGATAGATATCTTTGTGGAATTCAACCATACTCCAGATATGCCACTAACTATTGTTTGGGAGGCTCTCAAAGCCTACCTTAGAGGCCAAATAATCTCATACACAGCACATGAGAGAAAGAAACATAAACAACGTCTAACAGAACTGTCCCATAGTATAGCGGAAGTGGACCGTTCATATGCCGATTCCCCAACACCTGAACTTTATAAGAAAAAATTATTATTAAAAACAGAATTCGACAATCTCTCCATTAAGCAAACAGAACAATTATTCTTCAAATCAAAACAGACATTTTATGAGCATGGAGAGAAAGCTGGAAAACTATTAGCCCATCAGGTTAGACAGTCCATAGCCGCTAACACTATTTCTGAAATTTGCACAGCAGCTGGGGTAAAGACTGCCGACCCTGACACCATCAATAACCAGTTTAAACAATTTTATATTACCCTTTATAGCTCAAAACCGCCCAGCGACTTGTTGCATATTTCAACTTTTTTAGACGGTCTGACCACACCAAAAATTGCCCTTGAAGACAGAGCACAGACAGACAGAGAGATATCAACAGAGGAAGTGATACAAGCAATTAAATCCATGCAGAGCAACAAAGCACCAGTTCCGGATGGTTTCACAATTGAAATGTATAAAGAATTTGCTACCAAGCTGGCACCAATACTTAACCTGATGTATCAGGAAATTTGTAACCAACAGAAATTGCCCCAAACTATGACGCAGGCAATCATATCAGTGTTACTTAAAAAAGAAAAATATCCCCTAATGTGTGGCTCCTACCGTCCTGTAAGCTTGTTGAATTGCGACTACAAAATCCTTACAAAAATCTTGGCCACCCGTATTGAAACTGTTGTCCCAACGGTTGTTAACCCTGATCAAACTGGTTTTATACCAGGCAGGCAGTCATTCTATAACATGCGCCGCCTATTTAATGTACTGTACACACCACATTCCGTAGAACAGACATAAGTAGTGATTTCTTTAGATGCTGAGAAGGCATTTGACCGCATCGAATGGCAATATCTATTTGCTGTTCTAGAAAGGTTTGGCTTTGGTTTCACATTCCTAGCATGGGTTAAAATATTGTATTGCTCACCGACAGCTGCAGTGCGGACGAATAATATTATTTCTGATTATTTTTCACTACATAGGGGCTGCAGACAGGGCTGCAGCCTCTCTCCTTACTTGTTCGATTTGGCAATTGAGCCACTCGCTATAGCTCTTAGGGCAGAGGATGGCATTAAAGGTATCTCACGAGGTGGTAAATTGCATAAGGTATCACTTTATGCAGATGACCTGTTGTTATATATATCCAACCCAATAGAATCTATACCAAGACTATTACTTACCCTGGATAACTTTGGTCGCCTGTCAGGTTATAAGATAAACTATTCAAAGAGCTTGCTTTTTCCGATTAACCACACTGATAGAGACTACTCTAGCTTTCCATTCAAACTTGAACATAATGTATTTACATATTTAGGAATCAAAGTCACTCATACAATGGGGAGGTTATATAACCATAACTTTAAAACACTAATAGAACGAACAAAACAAGATTTTAAAAAGTGGTCAACGCTACCAATTTCATTAGCGGGCCGCATTAATATAGTTAAAATGACAGTCTTACCCAGATTTCTCTATCTTTTTCAAATGATTCCCATATTCATACCTAAGACAACTTTTCAACAATTAGATAGATTAATTTCATCATTCATCTGGAACAATTCAAACCCTAGGATGAAGAAAATATACTTGGAGGTCCCTAAGGAGACAGGGGGATTAGGTTTGCCTAACTTTATTTGTTACTACTGGGCTGCGAACATTGTAAAACTTTTACATTGGGCATTTACATATGAGAATCAACAGGGTACAGATTGGGTTCACATGGAACTCTTATCCAATCCTTTACCGATATTCACCTCTCCACTACCACATAATCGTAACATACAAATAACAAACCCAGTGGTTAAAGCTTCACTTAGGATATGGCTCCAGTTTAGGAGGCATTTTGGATTAAAGCATGCTAGCGGTCTTTTTCCAGTAGCAAATAATCAATTCTTCTTGCCATCTGTGTTAGATAACACATTTCAACTTTGGCATAGAAATGGACTGGTGTTTTTCTGTGATATATTTAAAGATGGAACATTTGCCTCATTTGAAACACTTACCAAAGACCATAACATACCCAGATCCCATTTTTTTAGATACCTTCAAATCCGTAGTTTTGCCAAGAAAGTGTTTCCCTCATTTCCGTATCTGCCAACCAGGAGCCAATTAGATGTTATTCTAGAGAAGGATCCCTTTGGGAAAAAACGGGTCTCTATAATTTACACACTGATACAGGGATTGAAACAGATATCCTGGGACAAAACAAAAACTGCATGGGAGAGAGATTTGGGTGTAGAGCTTTCTGAAGAGGCATGGCGGGACAGCTTAACTCGTATTCATACGTCTTCATTGTGTATACGACATGGGTTAATTCAGTTTAAGGTGCTTCACCGTCTTCACTACTCGGGGGACAAGCTTGCCAGAATCTTTCCCAACACAGACCCTAGCTGTCCGAGGTGCAGTCATAGTCCAGCCTCGGTGGGACACATGTTCTGGGCATGCCCCTCCCTCAACAGTTATTGGGGACAGATATTTAATGTATTCTCACATATCTGTAAACAGACCATAAACCCCGATTTTCACACAGCCGTCTTTGGCATACCACCCCCTAACTGTAAGGTCACAACTTTGCAGGCAAATGCTCTAGCATTTGCCTCATTACTAGCACGCAGACTTATCCTATTTAACTGGAAGTCAAATAAAGCGCCATCATTTTTGCAGTGGTTGAGGGAGGTGCTGTCCTTTCTACCTTTAGAAAAGCTCCGATATAAAATATGTAAAACCCGCAAAAACTCTACTTTGACCTGGAGTCCTCCCTTTTATTGAATGTACTTTTTATTTACCTGGTTGTAACGAAAATACTTATAGATATATGTGTACAACTTTATATTGTCTTCAAAAATATGGTTATTATGTGGAATTGGAATAAGAAATCCCTGCGTAGTCCTTTTTTTTTTTTTGAGCCTTGGGGAGGAGGGGGGATTCCTGCATGTTTATTTTTGTTGTTGTTGTTGTTGTTCGTGAGCTTTGTATACCTGTTCCAAAAAAACTTGAAAATTGGAAAATAAAGTTTAAAAAAAAACATACACAGCTGGCTAGCTATGTCTTACCTTTGCCATTATGAGGTACATCCCCCTGCTGTGAGCGTAGCGCTGCGATTCTGTAACCCAACCAGCTACAAAGAACTGGTAAGCATCCAGACTTTTGTATGCTTTTAGGTCAGCACCTGTGTATGGGGACACTCCATTGGTAACATAGTGGTACAGATCGTGTGGATTGAACTCGGGCAGACTGGACGATTTTGCTAGATCCGTGAACACATGGGTAAGAAGAAGGTACAGGTCAGTTACTAACCCTGCTATCGCTAGCTTCTCCACATATCGCTCTTTATGCCGTCCTACAAGGTGACTCACTTCACAGGACAACTCCACAACATTACTCTGACTATTGGTAGCCATCAGTTAAATTTAAACTATAATAGCTACTCGTCCGTCGCAGTATTTTGTTTGTTTTTGTTGTTCACTTTTGAATTTCCCGGTCTATCACTTCCTGCCGTCCGTCATGGCGCAGTCTCCCTCGTCACGTGATAATTGTGATGCGTCTGCAAAGGGTGAATACATATTTATCCCCTGACCCTAACCCTAACCACTATCCAGTAACAAAAGTTAATGTATTAACGCTTGCTTACCTTACGCTCATCTCCTCAGGATGTCTCCACAGGAGCAACGCAACGTCAGAGCGAGCAGCAACGTTTCACCAGCCAATCAGGCAGCGCTTCTTTTATGAATATTAATGAGCCTTCCCTTGTCACCCTAATACTACTACTACAACGATTACTACTACTACTTTCGGCTGCTCCCGTTAGGGGTCGCCACAGCGGATCATCCGTTTCCATTTCTTCCTGTCTTCTGCGTCTTCCTCTGTCACACCAGTGTAGCGCTATCTATCCCTTTTAACTGTCAAGGGCAACGCTCCTGAGTTCTCTATACAACTCGGTATCCAATAAACTATTGAAGTATGTTAACTTCGCTTCTTATGTGTTTAAAGTATGTTCTAAAGCAGGGGTCAGGAACCTTTTTGACTGGGAGAGCCATAAAAGCCAAATATTTCTAAATATATTTCATTGAGAGCCATATAGTATTTTTAACGTATAATAAATTAAATATGTCTTACTTTTAATGCGACTTCTGGTGCTGCATGGCGTATCGAAGTGCCGCTTTATATTTGACCGTTTCATCGATGCAATTTTATCATTGCATATTAGACATACCGCAGATCCTGCTCTCTCCACAAATGCAAATTCCTCTGTCCACGCAGCCTGGAGTGCACGGTAATCATCGTCTTTTTTTCTTTTCGCCATCTTTTCCGTTACAAGGGTTGAAGCGGATAAACTAGTTGGCTATCTGATAAAATTGATTTCTTCACCTTTACAATGACCCGGACATGCTCGCGAGCCATTGGTTCCCGACCCGACCCACGGGTGACCCGTGACCCGTGAAATTTATCTTCAAAACTAATTTCTGTTTACTTTAAAATGACACAGTATTATTAAGAAATATCACAAGTATTTTAAAATCAGTTCCAAACTGATTTTTTTTTTCAACTCAAAATTGTCTGGGAGCCATATGCCGTCACCGGAAGAGCCATATATGGCTCGCGAGCCATAGGTTCCCGACCGCTGTTCTAAAGGCTCTAAATGTCTTACAGTGTCATCTGGTAACTCCAACTAAAAAGGTTGACTACCCCTTTAAGGCGCTCAAATATGGCATATGACCCCTTTAAGGCAATCTAACATGGTCTAGACACCTCAATGTGTCACCGAGTAACTTATATTAAAATGGTGGACTAGCCCTTTAAGGTTGTCTCAACATGTCACTTACCATAGCCTAGACACCACAGGAATAAACACACATGAATAATCCACACTCACACAGGTACATAGAATTATATATACAAATGTATTATGAGGAATAATTATTAGAATGAATGAAAGTGATAAGCCTCAATGGCTAACAAGCATCTGCATTCAGATATACACAAATTAATTAGACTAACACATTAGCATACAGCTCAATAACCCTATAACTAAGCCGGCAATAAAATAAAAGAAAGTCAACCCCCAGTTGCAGGCCTGTATCTTTATCGGGTACGTTGGGACCCTAAACAGCCCTCTTTGCTCCCCTTGGAAGCCCGCACATCCGGCTTGTACTCACAATGAATGCTCCTCTTCGTCTCAGTGCAGCAGCGAACGTCAGGCCGGCAGCCATCCTAGCTAACTGGCTAGTTAGCCGTTAGCACCTTCTCACGGTCGAACCGTGCGCTCGCCTCGGCAGCACAACACGGCAACAGACGACTCCTTCTGCGTTCCTCGATGGTCGCATGAACCCACCACTACACTGTAACTGATAACGTTACTTCGCTAAACTAGAAGACGGCCCGACTCACTGTGGGGAGAGCCCCTCACCGCATCCAGTCCATTCGCCCGTCTTGCTGTGCTAACAACGAACACCGACTGGCTAGCTCGCTCCGTAACGTCGCTGGGTCCACATATGGGACTGACGAGTAGTCAGTTTGTCTCCCAAATCCACACAAACAGTTCCCGGGATGGGTCTCGGTCAGACACCCGCACACATCACTGTTCACTAAACTTCAGTTACATTTCTCTCACCGCAAAATAGCGTATAACAACTCGACATCAAACTGCTCCGTTCCTCACACCAGGGACGAGAGACCTCTTTCTCCCCGTCCAGTCTGCTCGTGCTGACGTTTTCCGCTGCCCTCTCAACCAATCACATTCAAGGTAAGGTATTCTCTCCACAGCCAACCAATCACAACAATGGTAAGTTTCAACACTAAAGCAAATGCATTTCACATTGTTAAACAACTGTTTTGCAGAACAATATCAACAATATAATATATTCATATTCAAAAGGTATACAAAATAACAAACATAGGCCAAACTCTTATCTAATAGTGCAATATAATATATCTAAGGCCTATAATTTAACCACAGGGTTACACCCTCCCCCTACTGAACGCGTGAATGCCCTCATTCACCTAAATCTAACTAGTAAGGTCTCTGAACATCTGAGGTTATAAACTAAGTGTGGTGCACTAACTCTTTCCTATCCTGATAGTGACACCTCTGTGTACTATAGTTATAGGCGTATCTCTGGCTTTTCCTGGCTCATCATAGGTAAGTCTTACGACTGGCTTTACTAACCTCTTCGGCCTACCTACTGGTTGTTTTTGGGGACTAGCTTCCTCATCTACGCTGCTAGCTTGGCCCTCAGCTATGTCAGACTCTGACTCTTGAGCTAACTCTTCTTCAGACTCATTCGCCCTCTCTTCTTCTTCTTCTTCACTTTGGTCTTCGTCATTGTTGTCATCATTTGGGTCTTCATCATTATTCTCTTCAGTTCTAGCACCAGGAGGTTCCTCTTCCTCCTGAGGGATAACTGCTTGTTCCCGTGCAGCTCTACGCTTGTTCAGGACATCTTCCAGGTAAGTGCTGTAGGGTCTTGGTATCGGTCTCTCGTACTCAGACTCTGTAGATGAGTCGGTCGAGCCCTCTGCGCTATCCTCTTCTTCTGTACTGACTGTTTGAGACTGTTTGGTTTGTTGCTTCTTTCTTGTGTCGGCTCTTGTCTTTGGCTTTGGTGGTGGTCTGTGGTCGCTCTCTTCTCTTTGCATTCTGACTTGCTGCCCGATAGGTAAGAGAGGATCTCGGTGCAATGTTCTGATTCCTCCGTTTCCATCCTCCTGCTTCACTCTGTAGACAGGTAAGTTTGGCATCTGACTCACAACCACATGAGGAATCTCTTTCCATCGGCTTTGGAGTTTGTGCTTGCCTTTGAGTCCGAGATTCTTCACCAACACTCTGTCGCCGGGTTCCAGGGTTTGTGATCCCACCCTGCTGTCATAGGCTCTCATGTTCCTCTGGTGTGTTTTGTCGGCTGTGGCAGAGGCCAGTTGGTATGCCTTCTGCAGATCTTCTTTGAGTCTAGCCACATAGCGTGAGTGGTGACCGACATCATAGCCATCAGGAGACGTCCCGAAACACACATCCACGGCCAGCCTTGCCTCTCTCCCGTATAGTAAGTAGTATGGCGAGTAGCCGGTTGCATCAGACCTACTGGCATTGTAGGCATGCACAACGTGGGGCACTTGCTCACTCCACTGCCTCCTCTTCTCTGGATTCAGTGTGCCTAGCATAGACAGCAGGGTACGGTTGAACCGTTCTGGTTGTGGCTCTCCTTGTGGGTGGTAGGGAGAGGTCCTGGACTTTTGTATTCCCATCACTTTCAGCATTTCTCTGATTGTCTGGCTTTCGAAGTCTCGGCCTTGGTCTGAATGGATCCTTGCTGGCAGACCATAGTTTACAAAGAACTTCTCGTTGAGAACTTTTGCGACTGTGAGTGCCTTCTGGTTCTTCGTTGGGTAGGCTTGTGCATAGTGGGTAAAGTGATCAGTGACCACTAGCACGTTGCCAATACCCTTGCAGTCTGGCTCCATGGAGAGGAAGTCTATACAGACTAAGTCCATTGGCCCATTGCTCCGGATCTGGTGGAGCGGCGCAGCTCTCTGACAGGGACTCTTCCGTGAGACACACTTCCCGCAGTTTTTGACATACTGCTCTGTCTCTCCTGCCATTCTCGGCCAGTAGAATCTTGCCTTCAGCAGGTCAGTTGTTCTCTCGATGCCTAGGTGTCCCATATCATCGTGTAAGGACTTTAGCACGACACCTCTGAACACGGCAGGCAGCACCAGCTGAGAGGACTCTTCTCCTGATGGTCTCTTGCTAATGCGATGGAGTAGGCCGTCTCTCAGTTGTAGTCTTCCCAGCTCCCTTTTCATCTGGCTCACATCTGGATTGGCTTCCAGATCCTCTGGCCATTGGCCGTGTTTCAGAGCTTGGATCGTCAGTCCTATCACAGGATCCTCTTTCTGTGCGGCTTTAAGCTCGGACCTGGACATCTGTCCTAGCGCACTCACATCCACGCGCGTGGGGAAGGCGTAGAGCTCAGGGACACTTTCAGGACGAGCTCCTAGCTGTTCAGCATATCTCGGAGATGTCTTTGGGGAGCTCAGAACGCTTACTCGTCGACAGATTGACTGCACTCCAGCTTGTGAGATGGTCTCCCAGTCTCTTTGCCTCTCTTCACCCCTCTCTTGCCTCGACAGCAGGTCGGCGTCGATGTTGCTTTTCCCAGGTCGGTAGCGGATGTCGAACTCATAGGTAGACAGATCGGCCAGCCACCGATGCCCTGTGGCGTTGAGCTTGGCTGTAGTGAGTACGTACGTGAGGGGATTGTTATCAGTTCGTACTGTGAATCTGGCTCCGTAGAGGTAATCATGGGACTTGTTTACCACTGCCCATTTGAGGGACAGGAACTCCAGTTGGTGGATGGGATAGTTCATCTCAGATGCGGACAGCTTCCTGCTGGCAAACGCCACCGGCCTCAACCCCTCTGGGTACTCCTGGTACAGGACGGCTCCCAATCCCGTTAGACTGGCGTCCACATGAAGGACATGGGGCTTGTTGGGATCAGCAAACGCCAAGACGGGCGCGTGGGTGAGACAAGTGATGATCTGGTGGAATGCTGCAGTGCAGGCCAGGTTCCATTGCTCTCCGAAGGGTTCAGACTCCTTCAGGTAGACTTTCTTGGAGTCCTTCGCAGCTCTCTTTCCGTGCTGTTTTGGGGCGTATCCTTTTGTCAGCTTGGTCAGGGGCCTGACGATGGAGGAGTAGTTGGCGATGAACCGTCTGTAGTATCCGCAGAAGCCGAGGAAGGATCGCAGAGTCTTCAGGTCAGTAGGCTGGGGCCAGGTGGTGACTGTTTCGATCTTGGCTGGATCAGTGGCAACACCGTTAGCAGATACGATGTGCCTGACGTACATGACTTTGCTCTGGCCAAAGTGACACTTGTCCAGAGAGATCTTCAGCCCCGCCTCTTGCAGCCTGTCGAGGACTTTGACGAGCCTCTCCTCATGTTCCTCCAAGGTCCTTCCGAAGACTATCAAATCATCGAGGTAGACGAGCACTTCCACGAGATTCATGTCACCCACGGCTTTCTCCATGAGCCGCTGGAACGTGGCTGGAGCTCCGGTGATCCCCTGGGGCACTCTCTCGAATTGGTAGAACCCCAGTGGGCAGATGAACGCCGTCTTCTCCTTATCTTCCTCCTTCATGGCGATTTGATAGTATCCGCTTCTTAGATCCAGTACGCTGAACCACTGGCTTCCGGACAGGCAGTCCAGTGCGTCGTCAATACAAGGGGTTGTGTACTGATCGGGGATGGTTCGACTGTTCAAGGTGCGGTAGTCGATGCACATCCTCACTTTCCCATTCTTCTTCCGCGCGATCACTATGGGTGATGCGTAGGGGCTTCGGGACTCCTTGATAATGCCTGCCGCTATCAGCTCTTGCATATGTCGTCTCACGTCATCAATGTCAGCTGGGGCAAGGCGTCTGGACCGCTCACGGAAGGGTCGCTCATCCGACATCCTGAGACTGTGCTCCACGCCTTTGGCCAAGCCAACATCCCATTCATGTAGGGAGAAGACATCCGCATGTTGTGTGAGCTTTGCGCGGAGTCGCTCCTTCCACTCCTGAGGTAGTGGCGAGTCACCAAAGTCAATCTCGCTGGCATCCCACTCCACTAAATTTGGTTCTTTTTTGTGGGTGGAGGTAACGACATCTGTGGCATACACGTGACCCAGTACTGCTCCAGCAGGTATGATGGCTTCTTTGAGTGACTCATTCCGCAGCAGGACTGTGAACTGGTTGGGGTCAACGTCATAGCTGGGCACTACTATTGACGTCAGTAGCACGCCGGCAGGGAGGGGTTTGGTAGGAGAGTCATCCATCATCAGGATCTCTTTCTCCACTGGCTGGGTGAACTCTACTTTGCAGCTGGCCGCACGGCTGGCCCCAGGCGGTAGAATGAGCGAGCCTGGACCTAGCCACTTCACATATCCCACTCCCTCGTCTCCATCTTCCGTATTGTGTAGCGGGAGGTTTGGTCCGGTCTTTGTCCCAGCATCCATCTTTTTGACTCCAATGGTTTGGGCGAGGTGCACACCCACCGTTTCTCCATACAGACGTGCAAGACGCTTAGGTAGATTGGCCTTGGCGTTGGTCCCCACAATGATTGGTGTTTGCTCTGGGCCTCTCGGTGTCGGGCAGATCAGGGCGAGCACGGAGATCGTCTCAGGGGCACCAGTGACTTTCTGGACTCACTCAAACCCCAGATGTCTAGGCCGTCTACTGGGTAGATGGGTACATCAGGTATGTACTTTTTGTACCAGCCTTCGAAGATTATGGTGACCTGAGAGCCACTGTCTAGTAGGGCAGTAGACAGCTGTCCGTTCACCTTCACTGGCTCGAAAGATGGGGCTCCGATTAAGCCTGTTGGCAGGTTTGGGCCTCGCTGTATGTCAACAACACTTTTCTTGGACGTGACAGTCACATTACCAGTAGAACTATCACTGGGAGGCTTCTGGCTCATGACTTGGCCTCTCTTCCGTGACTGGATCAGCTTCTGAATCACCTTGCTCTGGTTCTCAGCGTTTTGACATTTAACAGCGAAGTGGCCGCTTTCACCACACCGGTAACAGAAGTGTTCATCGGAGCCACTGCGAAGCCCTTGGGGCCTGTGATGTACAGGGCGTGTCGTCTCCACTGTCATAACTGCTGCTTGGTTCTCTAGGGGACTGACTTGTCGGTGTGAGAGTTTATGCTGCAGCTGCTTGACTTGCTTCTTTAGGGCTGACACTTCAGGGTCCTGCCAGTGTTCCTGTTTGGATCTGGCGGCTTTAACCTCTTCAGCGACAGAGGGGCCCTTTGTTGACATGGTAGCGAACATTGACCTCAGCTCCTTGATCTCCGCTTTCAGGTTCTGGATCTCGGCCTGCTTGCTATCATCATGTTTGGCGTGGATAGTCTGCACTGAGGGGTTCAGTTTACTCCGAGAGGCTTCATACTCTTCCTCACTGCGGATTTCGCTGAGCAGATCCACGAAGTTGGGAGGCTTGTCCGTCCTTTCTCTCAGTCTGAGCCGGATGAGCATCAGATCAGCCTCGATCCCGCCTCGAAGTAGCTGCTCTACACGGGCACGGTCAACCCGGTCGGCTGGAAGTCCACCCTTCTGCACTACTTTGATGAGGGAACTCTCCAGGCGTCTCAGGAACTCGGGCAGCTTCTCTCTGGGTTTCTGCTGTAGTAAGCGGAAGGAGAAATACAGATCTTCCCCTGACTCTGCTGTTCCGAACGCGCGCTCCAGCGCTTCCAGGCACATTGCAGGACTCATGTTGGGGTCGGACACTCGCACAGCTTTGACTGTCTCCAATGCTGGCCCTTTGAGGCTTTCCATGATCTGTCGCCTTTTCTCCTTGCCACTGCAGTCACTCTCTTCAACCATGAGTTGGGCTTGCTCTAGCCATTGATCAAATGGCTCTTCACCAGCTGGCGTGGGTAGGTTTCCTGAGAAGATCCGTAGTCGCCGGAAGCCACCACTGTCTGAGGAAGGCTTGGAGGTTTTATCGAGTAGGACGCTGACCACTCGTAGGAGTGCTTCAGTGGCTGATAGGGGTTCGGCTGCGGGTGGAGTAGTGGCGACGAAAGCCTGCAGGTCCTCTTCTGTCTTCCCCTCAGCTCCCAGTAAGGCTCTCAATTTACTATTGAAGTCTTCAACTGTAGCTTCCGGCTCCCCTACCACGATGATGGGCCACGCCTCTTGTCCTTCGATAGGTAGCACTTCAGGGGGGACGGTCTCTGACCTGACGCTCTCTCGACACTCACACAGCACCATCAGCTTCCTTAGCTTTGTACTGAACCTCCTTCCTCTAACTCGTACTCTTCCCAAACACTTGATGGTTTCCATGGCTTCTTCAACTTTGGCAGTTTCGGTATCTTCAGGTGCTAGAACCATTACTGCACGGTCCTCTTGCAGGCCCTCACCTCTGCACCAGCTCTTTAGATCACTAACTAACTCCATGTTTGCTTGTTGTCTTGTATCTCTATGTAAACTTACTAATAAAGACTCAATTCTAATTTCTTGGCTCAGGTAACTGACTAATGACTAATTTAATGACTTGGACTTAAATGTACTGGTCTTACATACAGCTAAACACATAAAAAGATCCCAGCGGTGCCTCCATTTATGTAGCGCTATCTATCCCTTTTAACTGTCAAGGGCAACGCTCCTGGGTTCTCTATACAACTCGGTATCCAATAAACTGTCCTCCCTCCCCACATCCATAAACCTCCTCTTTGGCCTTCCTGGCAGCTCCATATTCAGCATCCTTCTCCCGATAGACCCTTTTACTCTTTGTAAACAGTGATGACGTAGGTGTGGATGCGCGCGCATTTAGGCAACGGAACTATGACGGGGTTAGCTAGTTTGTCAAACTATGCAAGGGGATTAACGACAAAAGATCGCGAAAGTTACCTGAATAAATTAACTTTGGCTAACGGCAACCGACTTCCAGATCCGTGTGGTATTACCGAGTGGGTGGAAGACGTTACTAAGTGGCCTAATATCCAGTGGCCACATATATATACATATTTGGTGGAGAAACCGAGCGTATACACAAGAGAGAAGTTGCGGGAATACAAGTCACTGGATGCTTACAACTATGTTGTCTGTGGTCACGTACAAAATGTAAAATACCATGACATAGACTCTGACTTTTGTGTCCTGAAATCCGAAGTCTTGCCAAGTCAAAGACAAGGACACAAGACGGCTATGTACGAGGCATGGGTCATCATAAACAAACCCGAGAACTACGTTGTCCTATACTAGACTTTATCACATTAGTATAGCTGTAAAATAATAACGAGGCAAGAGACGAGCGCCGTACGTTTTCAACTCCTTTCTTTTTATCTCACTTCTTGATCACCCTCAGCACCGTACTACACTCAGCAACAATCATTAGGCTACTGCGCCCTCTGGTGGCGTGGTGGTATTGCAATGCATGAACAATGAATGAACCGACTACACAACATATTCCCCCTCTCTTAAGAAGCTTACCCGTACATCAAAATACTATGTCCCATGTCACAGACATCAGTAGTACAATAACTCAAGTGCTATCAGCATCAACACAACTTCCCACAATAGAAATGTTATAATAACCATCAACCACAATAACCATGAACCACAGTTCCACTTTAATATTACTGTAAATAAAATATAGCAGGAAATCTTGAACCTGTAATCCCAAAAATGTTAATCGTGTAACATAGGCACTTTCAATCACAAGGCACTAAAATCACAGTAACCTGGTATCAATCAAAATCGGTACAAAACAAACATTTCTTTTTTTCCTTAGTCACAGCATTGTTTTTTCCCATTTTCACATCCACTTATTCTCTCCTCATTTCTCACCGTCCACTGGACTAACTAGTGTTCATAGTCCTTCAGCCAAGCAGGCTCCTTTCTTACTCTCACAGGTCTCTCCATGACCCCAGTGCCAACTGGTTGTTGGGGCGGCCCAGGTTGTCGGGCCGACTCCGGCACTGGAGCAGGGTTGGCAACTGGCTCTGGATTGGATTCCCTGTTTGTTCCGCTTTCAGGGACCAGAGAGAGGTGGGCAGCGTTCCACGTACGCCCATCCTCTAGCACATAAGCACTCGAACCAGCTTTGTGTATCACTCGGGTAGGTCTCTGAAACTTAGACAGTCCCTTTTTCACATGGAAAGGTTTCCTCACTCTGACTAAGCTTCCCTCTTTGATCTTAGGCACACGTGCTCCCCTTTTCTTGTCAGTGTAGGTTTTTGATGCCTCCTGTTTGGCAGCAACCCGACTGCGTAGTTGTTCCTCTGACAGTGGGTCAGGTTTTCGTGCAGGGCCAATGTTCACTTTGGTGCGCATCAGTCGGTTGTACATGAGTTCATACGGTGACACCCCGGTGGTGCCATGTGGGGTAGCACGGTAGGTGGACAAGAAATCCTGTACATATGGCTTCCATGGCCTTCTCTCCTGCTTGGCAGAGAGTAGTGTTTCTTTGAGAACGCGGTTCCAGCGCTCCACGGCTCCATTCGCTTGTGGATAGTAAAGAGACACTCTACTGTGTTTAATGTCTCTCGCTGCAAGGTAGTCTGCAAACTCGGTAGAGGTGAATTGTGTTCCATTGTCACTCACCAGTTCGATAGGATTTCCAAACCGGGAGAACACAGCAGACAGGAAGGTAGTGATTGCAGCGGTAGTGATAGTTGAAGTGAAAGCGACCTCTGGCCACTTTGTGTTGTAGTCAGTCAGCGTCACAGCAAAGCGACAGTCCCAAGTAGCTGACTCGAACGGTCCCACTATGTCTATCCCCACTTTCTGCCATGGGGCATCCGGGAGTGGGATGGGCTGGAGAGGAGCAGAATGCGTCTTGGCACTTTTATCATTCATCTGGCACAATCCACATGAGCGGATAGTGTCCTGCACACATGTGTCCATACCGGGCCACCAGTATAAGTCCCGCAGCCTCTGTTTGGTGCGGACCACCCCTTGGTGTGTCTCGTGTGCCAAGTCCACCAGCTGCTTCCGTAGGGCAACTGGCACAAGTCGTCAGTGTGGCCCCCTGTAAATAATCACATCCTGTATTGACAGTTCATTTCTCGTGGCGAAGTATGGTTTGAGCTCGTCTGGTAGGGACTTAGCTGTCTTAGGCCAGCCCCTGTTTATCTGTGCTCTAAGAGCTGTGAGCTCAGGGCATGCCTCACATGCCTCCGTAAAGTCTTTTACTGAAAGAGCTTTCAGTTCTGTGTCCAACAGAGCAACAAGCTCCGGCTCGGTCACTGGCTCTGTATCCTCGTCTGCAGGGAGGGGCAACCGGGAAAAGCAGTCGGCCGCCTGGTTTTGTGAGCCAGGACGGTACTCCACGTCGTATGTAAAGCACAGTAGTCTCGCAGACCAACGCGCAATATGCATCCCTGCGCGGCCCAGGCCTTTTGTTGCAAGTAGTGTGGTCAAAGCCTGGTGGTCCATGCGTAGTGTAAACCTAGTACCCCATAAGAAGGTCCTCCATTTTTCAGTGGCCCACACGCAGGCCAACGCCTCCTTTTCAACAATGGAGTACTTGCGTTCAGCGGGGTTAAGTGTGTGTGAGGCACATGCAACTGTACGTTCTGTCCCATCCGGGTGTAGTTGTGTCAGTACGGCCCCCAAGCCATAATCAGATGCGTCCGTAGACACGTAGGTGGGGAGGCTGGGGTCGAAGATGGACAGCGCTGGGCTGTTTACAATACGGTCCTTCACCGCCTCGAAGCTCTCCTGAGCTGCTGAAGTCCACTGAAATGTGTCCTCACGCAGACATGCTCGCATAGGCTCCACGAGCGACGCGTAGTTGTTTACGAACTTCTGGTACCACGCCGTGAGCCCTAGAAATGAGCGAAGTGTTGTAGCATCACTTGGCACTGGAGCCTCTGTAATGGCTCTGACGTGCTCGGTGAGTGGCTGCAGGCCCTGGGCAGAGATCTTGTGCCCAAGGAACTGCAGGCTGGACCGGTTAAACTGGCATTTTTCCTCGTTTAGTTGGAGGCCGGCGCTCTTGATAGCGGCGAGCACCTCCTGCAGGTTGCAGTCGTGGTCCTCCTTGACCTTGCCATACACTATGACATCGTCCAAGTAGTACTGGACCCCCTTGAGGCCTTTAAGTACGAGCGACATCATCTTGGAGAACGCACTTGGGTGGAGCATAGCCCGTATGGGACCCGTTTGAACCTGAAAAGTCCGTCGTGCCTTATGAATGCGGTTAAGTCCCGGCTTTCTGGCGCTAAAAGGACTTGATGATATGTGTTTGCAAGATCTATGGAAGAATATACAGTAGCACCGCTCATCTCGGAGAACAAGTCATCCATGTGTGGAAGTGGGTAACTGTCCATCACTATAGCCTTGTTAGGCTCACGTAAGTCCACGCACAGTCTCACCGCACCGTTCTTCCGTCGCGTGACCACGATGGGTGAAACCCATGGAGATGCATCAATCCTCTCTATCACGTCCATTTCTAACAGTCTCTCAAGTTCTGGGGAGACAGCTTGTCTCACGGAGAGGGGAAGTCTCCTCAGCTTCTGTTGGACGGGCTGTACTGCTTCATTTCCCTCCTTCACTTTAACACGGTGGACAAAACCCTTGGCTAAGCCCAGTTTCACTGGTCCAGTTTTAACCTCTGTCACTGGAGCCGCAGTTGAGAGCACAGTATTATTTACTATAGAAAGTCTCAGTGCCCTGAATAAGTCCATCCCCAAGGCAGCGGTACCTGGCTTTTTCACAATGTATAGTGTAGCCGGAACTGTAGTATCTTCGTGCTGCACTGTAGCTGATAGACAGCCTATTACTGGGATGTCTGACTTTGTATATGACACTAACTTAACCTCTGGTTCTGTCAGGGGCACATCGCTGAAATGTTCTCTGTAGACGGGTTCAGGAATGATGGACACAGCGGCGCCCGTATCCACCACTAGCTCTACTGGGCAAGAAGTTGACTTGGCATTAATAGTCACTTCACATGATATTTTCTGAGCTGGTTGGGTTGCATTAATTCCCAGCACTTGCACAACAACTTCACCTACTTTTTTGGTAGACTTTTCACCTGACCTTTCAGAAGATTTGCAAACTTTGGCAAAATGACCTACTTTATTGCATGTCCGACAAGTCATTTTCAAGGCAGGGCAGTCTGGAGCATTTGCAAGATGAGTAGACGACCCACACCTTAAACAGCAACTGTCCTGTCTTGGAGTGGCGTTTGCAGGCTCTGCAGAGCGGTTGTATTTCCCTTTATTTTTGAATGGACGTTTAGGCTTCGCCGTTATAGCTTGCACGGGAACCTGGGACTCTGAACCTAGCGTGTGTGCATACCCGATGGCAGCTTCCGCCTGGGATGCAATCTGGAGTGTTTTTTTCAAGTGTCAAATTTGCATCTGCTTGTCCTAGCAGTCTCTTGCGTAACTTTGCACAATGGATATGCTCGATGATCTGGTCACGTATCATTTCGTCTCTATTGTTGTCAAACCCACATGTTGTGGCAAGCTCGCGCAGCGCGGCAACGTACTCTGTAATGGACTCCTGCGGTCTCTGTATTCTCTGTCTGAACTTATGACGTTCCACCACAACATTTATGGCTGGGTTGAAATGTGCACGCAGTGCCATCATTGCTTCTTTGTAAGTCCTACCTGCATTTGCAAGTGTATAAAACACACGCTGGCCCTCTGTACCCAGACAATGTATAAGAAGTGCACGTAACCTCGTGTCTGGGCAGTCATCACCATCCGCATCAATGGCTAGCAGATAGTTCTCGAACATCCTAGCCCACATGTCGAACGGAATTGTAGGTTGTCCGGCACACGGCAGAAATAAAGCAGGTAAGGGCACAGCTGCAGTCGCCATTTCTCGTCGCCAATTTGTCCTATACTAGACTTTATCACATTAGTATAGCTGTAAAATAATAACGAGGCAAGAGACGAGCACCGTACGTTTTCAACTCCTTTCTTTTTATCTCACTTCTTGATCACCCTCAGCACCGTACTACACTCAGCAACAATCATTAGGCTACTGCGCCCTCTGGTGGCGTGGTGGTATTGCAATGCATGAACAATGAATGAACCGACTACACAACATACGTCCTCACAGCCAAGTGTACCTGCATGGCAGGGTGAGTATTTTGTCCTGTTGCTTTTCTAGTTTGCTCAGGGTTAATGATATCGGCCTAGTTGTTGTGCAAACATGAAATCTGCTTCTATTTTACTGTAATTTTCTCCCCTCATGACATCAAAATCTGCCTTTCCCTGTAACTGAGTCATGACATTATCATGAACTACACAGTGTCTTGTTGATTCAGAGTTCCAGCTATGGATGTTGTTAATTTGCAGTGGAAAAAATGTGAAATTATATAGTAGAATTTACAGTCTTCTCAGCCACAGCCTAATTTTGGCTGAGATTAAGTGTTAATTGCAAGCCCTGGTCATCAAATTAAAAGATATATTGGATAAGTCAATATGTTTTATTCTGTCTTTTTCACATTTCAGACTTGGGTCATGCTGCAGCTATGCAGCAGCAATTTTATTTAAAGTGGAGCTCTGTGTTAGGATGGGGAGGACAGAGAAAGCAGCAGTAACAGCTGAAGCATGTGTGTGGAAAGACCTAAGCAAGAAAGATGTCAAGCCAGCTCCACTTGGGGAAATCAGCTTCCATAAACCAAAGAGGCTAGGCAGGCAGCTCCCAGCAGCTTCCAAAACTTCTAGGAGGAACAGTGTCAAACCAGGAGGCATGTAATAGTTGACAGAGGCTAGATAAGTTTACTTTTGTCATTGTGCATTTAATTCATTTTCAAAAGTTCT
This sequence comes from Lampris incognitus, assembly GCF_029633865.1. NCBI lineage: Eukaryota > Metazoa > Chordata > Actinopteri > Lampriformes > Lampridae > Lampris > Lampris incognitus. The sequence goes on along the minus strand of NC_079216.1, from coordinate 19,345,009 downwards.
CCTGCATCTTGTGACACCATAAACTACCCTGAAAACTGAGCTTTTTTATAATACAGAGATTAAAATCATAAAGACGTACAGACACTGAGTCATTTCAATGTATTTGTTTGACCTTTACCTTCAGATTATTTATTCTGGAAATCAGATTGTCTAGTTTCTATTGTGTACTGTTTCTGTTCTGATGCTCTGCTTCATGACTTTAGTAAAAATTCAATCAAGATTAATAAAATCTTGAAAAAAATATTATTCAGCATAATAATTGTCTTCTTGTTGCCCTGTCATCATTTTCATTGCTAGACCCAGTAATCAGTCAGTTACTGGGTCTAGCAATGAAAACCTCTGTGCAATCTATTATGCACCAGCATCTTTTAAAGTTTCGCTTGAAGATTTTAGGCATGTTCTTTAGTATAGCTCCCTTACTTGGCCATTTAATGAGTGGCTTGAGTACTATGGCCACAGCAGGTATCCAGCTCCGACAAATGTTTGATAAGGTGGTTTTTGATACCTTAAATCTATAGGCTAAATCAGTATTAGCTAGGCCCAGCCTTAATTTCATTAGCACAACCAATAGATGATCCTGTAGAGAGAGGTTTTGGCTAATTCTTTCTACACTGTCTGTTATTTTTGCACACAGCCAGTCAAAGATAATGGAGGTAAGTACTGTGAAAAAAATCAGTTGTTCCATGTTGAACTTAATAGTGGCATAGGAAAACGTAGAGTTTTGCAGCTCCTCTTTAAGCTTCTCATTTTCAGCCCGTAGTTTTTCACACTCCTGCGGCAGGTTGACATAGTCATTCTGAAGCTGAGTGTACCTCAGGTTCAGATCATCATATTCTGTCCTTGGGACTGGGATGTCCTCTTCAGCTTTAACAAAAAAGCGAGCAGTTAGGATATGCCAGCACAAGCTCACAACTAATTGGTTGATTGCACAACAAAAATATATCCTTACCAGGATAGTGATCCATGCTGCTGACTTGTCCTGGAGTTTCAGAAGGAGCAGGCTGATTTGATGGAGTGTAAACCCTTTCATCTCGTCTCCTATTCTTATGGTACCTTAACATAAAAAAGCTAAATTAATGAACAGAAATACTAATCGGAGGCCATATTACAGGAAATTCCTAACTTGCAGATCCTATCTTAACTGTTTGGTTACAATTAGACATTAGGTTATGATTTGCTTAATACCAACTGGAGAAAAATCCTATCTTAGACATCCCTATCTTCACTTTAAACTTAAGTGATTAGTAGTCATTATGGGGTATTGTGTGTAGATTGATGAGAAAAAAAGGAATTTAATCCATTTTGGAATAAGGCTGTAACATAACAAAATATGGGGAAAGTGAAGGGGTGTGAATACTTTCTGGATGCACTGTACCTGTGTGCACTTTCCTCCACTCTTGTACGTCACTCTGTGTTCCTCCCTCTTCTTGAAATATGTATTTACGACAGCCATTTCCATCCTTTTCGCAAAATCGACCACCATCTGTCCTTCCACATTTCTGTCCTTGACTCCATACCTTCCCATCACCGCATCATCACCTCTGTTCCCTTCACCAACATGTCCATTGAAGTCCGCTCCAATCACCACTCTCTCCTCCTTGGGTACCCTCTCCACCACATCGTCCAACTCACTCCAAAATTATTCTTCCTCGCCCATCTCACACCCAACTTGCGGGGCATATGCACTGATAACATTCAGCAATAAATCTTCATACTCATCACTCTGTCTGACACTCTTCACCTCCAGCACGCTCTTGACATACTCTTCCTTCAGAATTACCCCTACCCCATTTCTCCTCCCATTCGCATCATGGTAGAAGAGTTTGAACCCACCTCCGATACTCCTGGCCTTACTCCCCTTCCACTTGGTCTCTTGCACACACAGTATGCCTACCTTTCTTCTTTCCATCGTATCAGCCAAGCTCTCTCCCTTTACCAGTCATAGCGCCAACATTCAAAGTTCCGACTCTCACCTCCACACGCCTGCCTTTCCTCCTCTCTAGCTGCCTCTGGACATGCCTTCCCCCTCTCCTTCTCCTTCGCCCAACAGTAACATAGTTTCCACCAGAAACCTGCTGGTTAACAGCACTGGTGGCGGTCGTTGGTAACCCGCATATTTGATTTGGCAAAGATTTTACGCTGGATGCCCTCCCTGACGCAACCCTCCCCATTTGTCCAGGCTTGGGACTGGCACTAAGAATGCACTGGCTTGTGCATCCTGTCACCCTGCATTTCGGAAATCGCGGCCCACCGGGACCAAGACGAGACCATGTGCAAGCAGTTGCTTGGCTACAGGCCTTTTGTGTTTCAAGGGAGCACCCGCTATCAGTGGATAGTATAATTCCAATTGGGATCCGGTCCAAATGTGGTCAAATGGCTCGCTTGCTTCCAATGCCCGTGAAACCCAATAATTTCCTGTTATTTGGAAATTGACCCGCAGGCCGTATTGAGTGAGGACCACCAGTTGCCCGTGTCTGAACTTTTGTAAGCAACGTGGGTCTGTAAAGGAATAAAATCAGTCCAAACACGTTCTTGGTCTTTCTCATAACTTTTAGTGAGCTCCGACACAACAGTACAGCAGTCCACTCAATCATATGACTCCATCTCTCCCACTCTTTTTTCTTCTTCTCTCTCTACCCTCCAACCAGCTCAAGGAACAGCGCCCCCTAGGCGAAAGTCTTGTAAACAGAATATTGAACATATTGAACATATCTGTATAAACAGCATAATAAACTTGTCTCTACCATTTCTGCACTTATGTTTTGCATATACCATTTTTAACTCTTACACATTGTCCCCCCTTTACAAAAGAAGTGTCCTTGCTTCAGAATAGTTAACCTCAAAAGTAACTGTTAACCCCAAAGACAAACAAATGATGGTAGTATTACAAGAACATGACAACAAGTTAGAATACAGCATTTGGTTGTTTGTTTGTATGTCCGTGTCCATAACAGTCTTCCACAGTCCAATGTGCTCATATGTGGCAATCAGCTACATGGAGCAAGCATCAGTTCATTCATCAGGCCTGTAGCGCTGTGGGAGACGCACACAACGTCCAAACCTGGTTCTCACATCTGATGAAGGCCCAGCAACAGGGCACAGTTCACTGGCAGATCTTGCTTGAACATCTCCCCCTTGTAGCAAGGTATTAGTGGCTCTCTCAGAGGGGGGAACAGCTGTTGTCTGAGCTGTAGGTGGACTGTCAGAGCAGTCTTGTGTGGATGGACCCCAGTAAATGTACGGTCTGCAGCCTGAGAGTGCAGTAAGCCGTGGGGGACCAAGGCCATGCGCTGGTGCTGTCAGTCCTATAGGTGAGGGTGAACTCTTGTCCGCTGACCAGGCAGAGCGATGAGGTTTCAGGCGGTTGTAGTGAATAACCTTAGGCTTAGCTCTGGGATCTTGCTGGTCTAAAAGTTCATAGTCAACTCCAATGTCACTTGTGCCTGAGTTGAGGCGTCATAGCACCTGAAAAGGGCCAGTCCACTTAGGTGACAGCTTTTGTCTAGCGAGGGCTGGCAGGTCAACCCATACTAAGTCACCTGGCTCATAGGCTGTGTGTTTCATGTGACGATCATAGTAGTGCTTTTGTTGCGCACCTGCTACTTCAATGTGATGAGCAACAGAGTGAAAAGCAGTGCAAAGTCTCTTTAATAAAGAAGTGGCATATTCACTTGGAGTACCTGGGGTGGCATTAGAGACTCCAGGGGTGTCTCCAATGAGGAGATCAGCAGGTAAACGGGCCTCCCTGCCATGGGTGAGGAAGAAGGGAGTGTGTTTGGTGGAGGAGTGAACGCTTGTGTTGTATGCAAATTCAACCTGTCCAAGGTGGTTATCCCATTCACCTCCTCTGGTGTAGAGATATTTTACCAACTGGTCCTTTATGGTACTGTTTGCTCCTTCAACCATGCCATCTGACATTGCATGATAGGGCGATGTCCTTGTTTTGTGTATTCCCAGCCGGGAACACAGTTCTTTGACAAGATCTGATGACCTTGGCCAGTGTGCAAACTTTGAGGCACACCGTGGTGGCTGATGTAGTCTTCAAACAAACATTTAGCCACAGTAGTTGCATGTTGGTCAGGGAGTGCATACAGGTTAAGGTACTTTGTGAAATAGTCCATTACAACAAGTATGTAAAGTTTGAAACACGTCTTTCTGCAAGTTACTAGGGACTACAGTCTGTAAAACAGTGTCACTTGGAGGAGGTCTGATTTTGCGATACAGAAGACCATCAACAAGGGTGAGTTTAGGGAACTCTCTCCAGTACTGTCTCATTTCAGGTGATCCTGATTTAATATGTGAGAATGGTGGTCTACTATCAGTCAAACCCAGTTCATGATTATTTGCAGGTCAGGATCAGCTTTTTGAGCTTGGATGAAATGTTGTCTGTCCATATTCAAAAGTGACATGTCCACAGTTGTTGCTGCAGTATCCGGTGAACCTGACTGCACATGGGTTATGAAGTCCACAGTGGGTGAAGGAGTGGGTGTGGACTCTGAGCAGGGTGCTGGCTCTGTAGCCGGGTTGCATGTGAGGGACTCTGGGTCGGTTTGAGTGTGTCTCTCTCTCTTTACCTCATAAGGATTAAAGGTATGGTCTGAGTAGGGGTTATCCCTGTAAGGTGATCTGTACCTGTCAGGTTCTCTATGGGCGTAGTCTTGATGACGGTGGGTAAACTGAGGAGAATACTGCTCAAGTGAAGAATGATGAGAATATGAATATCTGGTTGGTGAATTTCCATACCTTGCATTTCTGTGTCTATCTGGGCTCCTTCCATAAGGTGAAAGAGATCTGGGAGAATGTGCATGCACTCGCCTGTCATGGTGCTGCATGCTGCTTCGCTCGTCCAGTCTCAGTCTAAGGGCATCAAAATCATTACTTATGTCTTTAACAGTAGCAGTAAGGGCCTGGACTGCTTTTCTAAGTTCAGCATCATTTTCACGTACAGAATTTACTGTGCATGGGGCTGGTGTCTCTAGCCACATTAGCTGGGGATACAGGAGTCACTAACCTGGCTGCATGGCGTGCCTGCAAAGCTTGGGAGGCAACATCAAAAAACTCAGCAAAAGTCTTCACTCCTCTTTCATGACACTTTACAGAACCAAGACATTTTCATATATTCTGTGGCATTATGTTCAAAGTCCAGGAAGGCTTCTTTAACAAGTCGGCATACATCTGCAACATAAACTTCCATGGCTTCATTGGGCAGTCTATGCAGGGCGTTTGGGAATGTTTGAAATGATGCAATGACATCCTTTTGCCCTAAAACGGCCTACAGATGCTTCTTCGTTTCAGTATATGAGCACTGAGTTTCACGGGGCAGATTGTCCCACACAATAAACAGTTCAGGTGGCAATCTAGTCAGTAACTCAGCTGCTACCACTGTGGGCAAATCCACACCACTGTCCTTGTAGCGTGCCTCTTGAATTACATCATAGCGGCGAGCCCATAGTTGAAAAGACTAACGGCCATCGTTGAGGAAAGGTGGCGGTAAAGGACTGCCCCGCGGTGCTCCCTGTGCGCTGCTGGACTGTGGCCATGCTGACGCTGACGCTCGTGCTGGCCAACTGCTGCTCTCCAGCTGCGAGTTCCTCGTCGGACATGATGACTTTTCTTCCTTTCTTTAATATTCTTGTTAGCTCTCGGGCGGAGACCGAAACACGGTTTCTAAACTCTTTGCAGCTAACAAAATAATAAAACGTGGATTGTAAAGGCGAGCTAATTCACTGTACTGAAGGCTAATCTGAGCTAGCGGCTAATGCGGCTAACGTTAGCTTCTGGCGTCGGAGACTTACAAAGGTGAGCAGAGAATCCCACAAGACGATTTTTCCACAGCAGAAACATCCCACCGCCGCCACCAGTGTAAGTGACGTCGGTGTGTAAAGGAATAAAATCAGTCCAAACACGTTCTGGGTCTTTCTCGTGACTTTTAGTGAGCTCCGACACAACAGTACAGCAGTCCACTCAATCACATGACTCCATCTCGCCCGCTCTTTTTTTCTTCTTCTCTCTCTACCCTCTAACCAGCTCAAGGAACAGTGCTCCCTCGGCGAAAGTATTGGAAACAGAATATTGAACATATCTGTATAAACAGTATAATAAACTTGTCTCTACCATTTCTGCACTTATGTTTTGCATATCCCATTTTAACTCTTACACTGTGAACATTTTTGCAGCGTGGTTGTTTAACATACCTAAAGCGTGGTTACAGCGATGGTTAAATCTCTGGCCAGTTTGAGTAACGTGCCAGTCAACGATTTCCACACTGTAAATCATTTGGCTAAATGATTGCCCTGTTTGTTCACTATGAGCCACCGTTATTTGGGATCAATCGATGTCCTCTGGAATCTACTATGTTCTGGCATACAAGTAAACACGGTATCTAACGCCATCGGCCTCATGTCACCTGGTCATTGTTGTTTTAATAAACCAGCAATTTTTTGGCTACAATCCTGTGTGATCATTGACTCACACACCAGTGAACAAATTTCCACACACCCGCTCCCCCAACATGGCTCCCAAAGTGAATACTGTGGCTTTAAAAGTGACGGCGCGGTGTAAAATCCCCTGAGCCGCTACAGACGCTCCTACCACGGCCTGATTTACTGCGCCACGAACGTCGCGTCAACCCCTCAAATAAATTTAGAAAAAAGAAAAAGACAAACAGTAAATTTGTAGGGCCTTTATGCTGACAGGAGCTTCACAATAGCTGCTGTGTTTTACGACTCGCCCCACTCGCGCCCCCAATCTGTCGTCTGATAAACAGGACAGAGGACCAGCGTCCATCACAGACAAGACCCGCTCCCTTTACAACTTTGGTGTGTGTGTGTGTGTGTGTGTGTGTGTGTGTGTGTGTGTGTGTGTGTGTGTGTGTGTGTGTGTGTGTGTGTGTGTGTGTGTGTGTGTGTGTGTGTGTGTGTGTGTGTGTGTGTGTTGCTGTTTAAAATTCATGTGAAAAGAATAAAGGAAGTAGGTGTCAGTACTGGTGGCTCTTCAGTAAACGTAGGGCCTGAACATGTCTGTGGATGTTCTCATTCATCCAGGTCATGGTTATCCAAAGGAATTGGACTAGCTTGGTCTAGTCAGAAAGGCACGAACTGATGAAGCCTCTTGGATGAGAGGCGAAATGTCTTCACGGATATATACCAAGTCCAGTTGCACTTGATTCAACTCCTTTGGGTAGGGCTTGAAGTCCCACATATTCAGTCTGAACTGTTTCCCATCTCGTCCCTTTTCTCACAACCTGTCTATTACTGGGAATCTTCACTTTCCTAATGAAATAAAACAATGCTGAAAAAAAAATATTGTAACGGTCAGGAATGAATAGACTCTCTATCCCTTGGCTAACGGGTCAGAACCTTTAGTCGACCGGTTAAGAAACCCGGGTTCACGCCCCGGTTGCGGCGGTTCCTGGCTGCTCCCTAAATTCGCTGCAATATACTAAACGGAAATAGTTACTACTACTAACCTCCTTGTACACTTTTTCAGTCATAATTCTGTTTTGTTTTTTTCTACTCAGGCATTAAGAGATGACTCTGATCAAAACCACACACGTTTCAGTTGCCTTTTACAGTGAAGTAACTCTCATGTCCAGACGGGCTCGTAATGAGTGTATCAGCGGAACAAGCTGTAAATAAAACCAGCAAATACTGCAAACACAAATGTCAGGACACGCAGACTGAGACGTGGAACAAAACCCATCTCATTGAACCCATTAATGTTTTTATGATGCCAGACAGAAGATGTTATCGGCGGTCCATGTTCAGCCTATTGTTTACATGTGGCTTCCTTCCTGCAGCCCGTGATGCAACATGAGTAATGCCGTGCCAGAAACATGCCCAGCACAGAACGGTGGTTGGTTGTTTTGGATGCGATTGTCATAAAGACCTGACGTTGTCAAAATAACATCTGTTTCAGACGTTACTGGGAAATATCCGGGTGACTTTTTCTCACAGACACATGCTGACATGCTGAAAGATACTTTCAGTATTCACCAGGGTAAAAACAATCAAGGAGCTCACACAACAACAACAACGACATTATTTAAATGATCTGTCTATCCATCTATCTATCTATCTATCTATATCTATCTATCGATCTATCTATTTATCTATCGATCTATCTATCTGTCTGTCTGTCTGTCTGTCTGTGTATCTATCTATCTATCTATCTATCTATCTATCTATCTATCTATCTATCTATCTATCTATCTATCTATCTATCTATCTATCTATTTATCTATCGATCGATCTATCTGTCTGTCTGTCTGTGTATCTATCTATCTATCTATCTATCTATCTATCTATCTATCTATCTATCTATCTATCTATCTATCTATCTATCTATCTATCTATCTATCTATCTCGATCTATCTATTTATCTATCTATCGATCTATCTATCTGTCTGTCTGTCTGTCTGTCTGTCTGTCTGTGTATCTATCTATCTATCTATCTATCTATCTATCTATCTATCTATCTATCTATCTATCTATCTATCTATCTATCTATCTATCTATCTATCTATCTGTCTGTCTATATTTCTCTCTCTCTCTCTGTGTGTGTGTGTGTGTGTGTGTGTGTGTGTGTGTGTGTGTGTGTGTGTGTGTGTTTATAACAAACATGATCAAAGACATATGTGATGTTGCTTTGTTTCTGAAGTTTAAAAATGTTGTCTTTTCGTACTCTGTAAAAAAGTTAGAGGGGTGTGGCAGATAAGCTTCTAACCCCCTTCTCCCACCACACACGCACGTCCCCACACACACACACACACACACACACACTCTCTCTCTCTCTCTCTCTCTCTCTCTCTCTCTCTCTCTCTCTCTCTCTCTCTCTCTCTCTCTCTCTCTCTCTCTCTCTCTCTCTCTCTCCCTCCATGTTCGTGTGGGCACATCTACCCCTTTGGACCGTCTTTGTCTTCTGTCCTCACCTCGTGTAACTTGGTGTCTTGGGTTGTGTCCTGACAGCGAGGAGGACCTCTAAAGGCTTTATATAACATATCAGTTGCAGGGTATGCGGAGATGTTTATGATGATACAATACAATTATTAGGCTTTTCGCTTCACCAAATGACTCATTCACTCTCATGAGATATTTTTTCTTTTTAATTGCAGCATGGGTCACAGGAAGTGGAGGAGGATCTTTGAAAGAGCGTCTGTTATTGTTAACACATTTCTCCGCGACATTTTAACCCCTTCCGTCTGTAACCGAGGCCCCCGGGGGCCCTGGGATGTTTGTGAGCAATGAGCAGCCTTCATATCTAATGACAGCTAGGAGGTTGAGTCACAGCATGTCGGGAGTGCACCTGGCTCCCCGGTCTGTCAGCTCCCCCCTCCTCCCTCCCTCCCCCCCGCTCCCCGCCCTGCGACCTGAGAGACAAGATGGCCAGACGGATATGTGTTCTCCTGCGAGAGCCCAGAACTGAATCAGCCATGAATCAAAGGATCCGATGGACGGTAATTGTCATGCTCAGAGAGCTTCAAAGGCTGGGAGGCGGATTCCTAACCTGTAAGGTAGTGTTCACCTGAGGTCACCTGGGTCCTGTGTCGTGCTTTATGCTGAGTATTATTCCGTTTGATGAGCTAAATATTACGATATAGTTGATGCTGACATGTTTTTAACCCTTACTGGACCACACGACTGACGAAGAGCTTTTTCTGTCATTTTCGCCAACACCCCAGTGTTGGTTCAGGTACACCTTGGCTGCTGCTGCCCTGTCCAACCACACTCTCCTACCGCTTCTGCTGGCGGAGCTGTGCATCAAGTTCTTGCTCAAAGGCACTCCAACTGTCGTCCATGATAATGGATATTGTTGACGTCTAACCACCGATGCATATCAAAATGGCATATGAATGAATGAATAAATAAATAAATAAATAAATAAATAACTAGTAGGACGTCCGGGTAGCGTGGCGGTCTATTCCGTTGCCTACCAACACGGAGATCTCCAGTTCGAATCCTCGTGTTACCTCCGGCTTGGTCGGGCGTCCCTACAGACACAATTGGTCGTGTCTGCGGGGGGGGTATGGTGCCCTGGTCGCTGCACTAGCGCCTCCTGTGGTCGGTCAAGGCGCCTGTTCTGGGGGGGGGGATAGCGTGATCCTCCCACGCACAACGTCCCCCCTGGTGAAACGCCTCACTGTCAGGTGAAAAGAAGCGGCTGGCGACTCCACATGTATCGGAGGAGGCATGTGGTAGTCTGCAGCCCTCCCCGGGTCGGCAGAGGGGGTGGAGCAGCGACTAGGACGGCTCGGAAGAGTAATTGGCCAAGTACAATTGGGGAGAAAAAGAAGGGAGGGGGGGCAAAAATAAATAAATACATATTTTTAAAACAACTGCATATGCACATCGATTATGTTTGCGTTATGGTGACAACTTTATCCAGAATGTGACAGAAGATGCAGATTGATTGATTGATTGATTGATTGATTGATTGAATAAAATAGGGTTAAACTCCTCAATCAACAGCCAGCAGTGAAGTACGGTATCTAAACGGGTGAGATGATTTTATTCACGTGTTCCATCAACATGGTGACATCTTTAAAAAGTGGTCCATCTTAAATCTAAGACGCTGTCCCACATCGGGACATGGTGAAGGGTATTTTCAAACAATGTGGGGGTTCAGGGAAGCCGGATTTTGTAGGACATGAATGGACGTTAGCTCCACTGTAGGATCTGTCAGCTCTTTCTCTACGGGGGAAGACGAGGTTTTGATCAAACGTCTCAAATAGGTTCCCTGGTTAACTCGAGTTTAAGAGATGTTGGATGTGTTGCTGTGTGAGATGAGCTCCACCGATGACCACCAACCATGTCCACAGGTTTTGCGGTATGAACACCACTGGATCCGACTGAGGAGACCCAGCAGGATTATTTATGAAAGCTGTTTATGTGACAGTAAGCCATTTGTATAGGCATCTTGTTTTTCTATACTAAACTGATGGCTACAAATTTCTGAATAATTTTATTTCCCGTACCGGAACATCTAAACCTCGCGTGCTTGTGGCGGCTCCAGACTTTGAGTAGTTAAATGGGAAACCCATTAAGGAATCCATGGTTTGGTAATTATGACTTGCAGGACGGGTACGAACCAGCCAGTGGTTCACCGAGCAGACGGACTCTTCTTCTTCACCCAGAAGTCCTGTTTACACCTGATATGAAATACACTTCAAACCTACACATCTTATCTGGAAGGCAAACAAAAAACAAAAACGTGCAGTGGTGCCAGAGCTAAAGGCAGGGACTGCGATCTGATCACAACACAGTCTGCACCGTGTGCCAGTGATAAGGCATCCACCCACAGGGCTGAAAACCCACATTATCGCCACTGACCCCACCTGTGCCTCCCGCCAGAAATGTTGTCACTTGTGGACACTCTGCCTGGCGACCCTTCGCAAACTGTCTGTTTTTGCTGACAACAGACAGGATGGCCACGTCTGACTTGCATAATTCATGGGAAAAATGGGATCCAGTTACAGTGGCAGCAGATTATGGAGAGTGGGAACACCAGGTGCAAATGCAGAGGGCTTGGTCAGATGATACGCTGTTACCTGGAGATTAATAATCTACTGCTGGCGCAAGCACCTACTACCTAGTCTGGGTGTATACACCACAGAGCTGGTACTCTGATGGATACTGTACTCAAATCACATAACCTAGTCCACATACCCTAGTCCCCCATATGTGTGTGAAGTCTGAGTTTAAAAAAAGGTCTCGCGATGCATTGCCTGCAAGCCTGTGGTGCAGGGATTACTTGAGGAGCCTGGACGGGATGGACGCCATTTTGCAGAGGCTTGATCACAGTTCAGGAGCTCGTGTTCGAGCACGTTACTACCCCAACCCCACTGTTATGATGTTGGATTAAATAAACATCCTGTTATGTTTTAACACTTAGCCAGTGGTGTGTGTGTGTGTGTGTGTGTGTGTGTGTGTGTGTGTGTGTGTGTGTGTGTGTGAGTGTGTGTGTGTGTGTGTGTGTGTGTGTGTGTGTGTGTGCGTGCGTGCGTGCGTGTGTGTGTGTGCGTGTGTGTGTGTGTGTGTGTGTGTGTGTGTGTGTGTGTGTGAGTTACCCACCTCCATGTGTAAAACACACCCAACACACATGAAGTTAATATTCATTGTAGCCTATTACCCCACTCTTCCGAGCCGTCCCAGTCGCTGCTCCACCCCCTCTGCCTATCCGGGGAGGGCTGCAGACTACCACATGCCTCCTCCGATACACGAGGAGTCACCGCCAGCTTCTTTTCACCTGACAGTGAGGTGTTTCACCAGGGGGACGTAGCGCGTGGGAGGATCACCCTCTCCCCCGAACAGGCGCTCCGACCGACCAGAGGAGGCGTTAGTGCAGCGACCAGGACACATACACACATCCGGCTTCCCACCCGCAGACACGGCCAATTGTGTCTGCAGGGACGCCCGACCAAGCCGGAGGTAACACGGGGATTCGAACCGGCGATCCCGTGTTAGGCAATGGAATAGACCGCCACGCCAGCCGATTACCATTGTATTTTCTAATGCTGGTTTCCTTATCTTCTACTATTCTGTCTATAGCAGACTCTGGCATGACCCTCGGCAAACTGACATGACACATTAACACAGAGTAATACCCATTGGCTACGACAGGGAGGTGGTGCAGCATCACTACCGTGTACACCACCCATTATCAGCTCACCACTATGCCCTATAGGGCGACGTTCAAGATGATTTCTATTGTGGTGAACTCAGAAATATAAAGTCACAATTGTCAGGGGGGAAATCTAATTCTGAGGAAAAGTCGAAATTGTAAAAAAAAAAAAACCTTCACAATTTTGTCCTTTTTAATCATACTCAATGGCAGGAATAGGCTTCTCCAGTTTCCAGGGGCTTCATTTATGATATGTTGTTACCCTCGAAGTTATACTTCCAATTTCTTGGAATTTGTTTAGTCCACAAGTTTGTCACACACACAGCAAGCAACGGCCCCTGGTCGGGGTCACTTCTTCTCCCTGATATCTATTGTCTACTTCTTGCAACTAGCAGTCACCCAGCGGCTTGCAAAGACATTAGTGTCAGCCGAATACTGTCTGGATCCAGGGCTTACCCAGACCAGGTCTACATCTGCTCTAGGGGTCAAAACTGAGGGCTAAATTATTCCATAGATCTGTGAACATTTCATAAATGACACCCCAGATTTTGCCACCCCCCAATTGTATCCGGCCAATTACCCCACGCTTCCGAGCCGTCCCGGTCGCTGCTCCACCCCCTCTGCTGATCCGGGGATGGTTGCAGACTACCACATGCCTCCTCTGATACATATGGAGTCGCCAACCACTTCTTTTCACCTGTCAGTGAGGAGTTTCACATGACAGTGAGGAGTTTCACCAGGGGTACGTAGCGCATGGGAGGATCACGCTATTCCCCCCAGTACTCCCTGCACCCCAAACAGAAGCCCCGACTGAGCAGAGGAAGCGCTAGTGCAGCGACCATGACACATACCCACATTCGGCTTCCCACCTGCAGACACGGACAAATGTGTCTGTAGGGACGCTCGACCAAGCCGGGGGTAACATGGGGATTCGAACCAGGATCCCCATGTTCGCAGGCAACGGAATAGACCGCCACGCTACAAGGACGCCCTCGGGGCTCTTTTTGAATGCCATTGGGTTTTGGAGATGTAAACCAGTGCAGTCGTAAAAGTCCGGTTCTGTAAATACCGTATCAAAAAAAGGACATGGTTTCTCTGATTTAGACAAAAGTGTCGCCTCTAAGTGCCTAGAACGACATTAATGTGAGGAGTTATGACTGATGACATGAATGTGAGGAGCTATGACTGATGACATGAATGTGAGGAGTTATGACTGCTGACATTAATGTGAGGAGTTATGACTGATGACATGAATGTGAGGAGCTATGACTGATGACATGAATGTGAGGAGTTATGAGTGATGACATGAATGTGAGGAGTTATGAGTGATGACAAGAATGTGAGGAGCTATGACTGATGACATGAATGTGAGGAGCTATGAGTGATGACATGAATGTGAGGAGTTATGAGTGATGACATGAATGTGAGGAGTTATGAGTGATGACATGAATGTGAGGAGCTATGAGTGATGACATGAATGTGAGGAGCTATGAGTGATGACATGAATGTGAGGAGTTATTAGTGATGACATGAATGTGAGGAGTTATGACTAATGACATGAATGTGAGGAGCTATGAGTGATGACATGAATGTGAGGAGTTTGACTGATATCATACAGCGTTACAGATTTACAGATTGGCACACTCCTCTTTATGGTGATGTTAATCTTAAACTTTTCTGGTTCATGTATTTCAAATATCTCTCTCCTCCTCTCGCCCAACACACACACGGGCAAACAAACAAACAAACAAACAAACAAACATACACACTTACATACATACATACATACATACATACATACATACATACATACATACATACATAGACTAAACAGAGATAGAGAGAGAGAGAGGGCGCGCGCTCCTATCTTTCTATGTGCAACATCTCCACGCGCGTGTGTGTGTGTGTGTTTCTATCATTTTCGCAACTATAGCCTTGAGTCTGAGTCTTAAAGTACCGAATTTATCCTTTTGCCAAACTGTGAAGCGTTTTCAAAGACACGTGCGCTGTTTTTTTTTAAATCAAATCGAAGTTGACACAACTTCAGTCTCCGCCCCCTTTTTTCTAAAGAGATGTGATGTGATCTGGGCAGTGAATGGTTCGAGTCCGGTAATCTGTTATTGTAGTTGGCTCTCGGCTCTACACAGGACGGGACAGATGACAGTGACTGGGCGAGTGGATGAATCTCTCTCTCTCTCTCTCTCTCTCTCTCTCTCTCTCTCTCTCTCTCTCTCTCTCTCTCTCTCTCTCTCTCTCTCTCTCTCTCTCTCTCTCTCTCTCTCTCTCTCTCTCTCTCTCTCTCTCTGTGCGTGTGCGTGCGTGCGTGTGTTTATTCGTGTCTCTGCATTGACTCGTGGGAGTTGGAAGCATGTCGCGCAGGAAGCAGAAGAAACCGCAACATGTCCAGTTGAATAGTTCGTCCTTCGTGGACTACATGGGTGAGTCGTATCGGTTCAGAGCTCTTGTGTGGATGTGGTCAATCTTCGCAGCATTGCTCGAATGTTTAGAGGTAGACTGGAGGAAAACATCAGGGGTTGCCACCGTTATTTTGAACTGTAAAACGTGCCGAACAGAGTTGTACAATGAACCCCCAAGTTATGTATTGCATATAGGCTATGTAATGTAGGTTACAATAATTAGGGCTGCAATTTTTAATGAACCCTTATAAAATAATTCCATGTTCTACTTTAGTCAGGTGAGAAATAACTATAAATATTCATTCTAAGTTCTGTCTATCCATTCCTAAATGGAAAAAAAAAACAACAACTCATGTCTGACTGAACAAATCCATCAAAACAAGTTTTCAGCAAATAAAAGTAATGTATCGTTAGATGCTGAGTATTGGGTCAAAAGGATGCAGACAGGACTTTTTTGGCATAATTCTAATATTTCAGAAATACTAGAAGATTAATATCCCAGGTTGTTCAAGTGTGCTGTGGTGTTTAAAGTTATTTGATAGCCTAATTAGAATCCCATTTCAAATGCTAATGTTTGTGTAAACGCAAATGTTCAGCATTATTTAACTCTTGGAACTGACATCAAATTTCAGTCACTTTTCTGCTATAATACTTGACAATACTAGGTCAGTAATTGTTTTTGTTTTGGGTTTTTTTTCAGATGATTTCCACGTCTGTTTGGAGAGAACATCAACAATAGATCACTATGCTCATGTCTGCAATCAATGCTGTGCTGAGTTCAGTGTGCTATCAGACCTGGAACAACATCAAAAGGATTGTTCCCCAAATCCAATAGTTCTGATTGTGGATGAAACCAATAATAGGCTCTCCTGTGGCAAAGCTTGCCCCAGAGCCTCACTACTAGCCAGCTCATCAGAGGAGCAGGATAAAACAGTCAAACACTCTGAGATGGAAGACTGCAACACACCATCACAGGACAAAACAGGAGGGAGCATGGAATTCATGGATTGTTCTAGCAACAAAAGTGGCCACATTAGGTTGGGTGGCCAGGTTTTCACCGCCGGTAGCCAGGATAATAACAGCCATGTCAATAGCAGAATACACAAGACACACAATGTCTTACGTTACTCAGTTCACCCAGCACCATTACCTCAACCTGGCAACTCGTCCGAACAGGAAGGATTCTGCTGGATAAACAGCAATGTCATCCTTGAAAATCTTGAGAGCACTAAAGTGGCTGTGGCCCAGTTTTCACATCAGGCTCAGTCAGATGTCTGCCTCAGCAGAAATGGTAAGATGGCTGCTGCCTCTCTTCTGGAGCAGCTCCTGGCTCTGCAGATACAGCAGATCCACCAGTTGCAGTTAATTGATCAGATTCGTCACCAGGTTCTGCTGTTTGCTTCTCAGAAAGTTGAGAAACCAGACGTGGCCATCAGCTGCTCTCAGGAATCCTCATCCTTAAAATCTGCCAATCGGCTCACAACTCTCAGCTGTCATCTGTCTCAGCAGTTAGCTGCAGCTGCTGGTATAGCCAAGTACCTTGCAACCCACTCAGCTAGCATTGATGACTTTCAGCAATTAGGGGCAACAGAGCAATTACACCAAAGTCATCTGGGTAATGGAGATGCACTTTTTACCAATGAATCATTACAAAATGTTGGAAAGCTTGTGACCTCAGCAATTCACAAGCAACTTCCACAAAACCAGTTCATGCTCTCTGGTCACTCCATCAGTGGATTCAATTTCGTGTCCCAAAATAAAATGTCCTCTTTAGCAGTTTGCACAGATAGCTTCATCAAAAAGACATCTGATGGCTTGCATTTACCCCAGGCATCATCTACCAGTCAGCAGATTGCTTATAATTCTATACCAAATATTGGTGCAATTGTGGAGGATCTAGATGCTTTGACTGCCTTGGCCCAACAGAGAAAATATAAATCTTCTAATATGACCCTATCTGAACTCAAGACCTCTTCAAGAGATACTTTCTTCAAACACAGATGCAGATTTTGTGCCAAAGCATTTGGGAGTGAGAGTGCCTTGAAAATCCATTTACGTTCACACACTGGAGAGAGGCCATATAAATGCAACATCTGTGGCAATAGATTCTCCACCCGTGGAAACTTGAAAGTGCACTTTCAAAGACACAAAGAGAGGTATCCCCACATACAAATGAATCCTTATCCTGTTCCAGAGCAACTGGACAGCATCCCAACCAGGACTGGGATTTCTTACAGCACGCCCATGCCACCAGAGAATCCAGTTACACATCAGCCTGATAGCCATCAATCCCCAATCTTTATGACTTCTGGCCCATTGCTGCCATTAGATAAATCTAAATTGAACTCGCTCATCAAGAAAGAGGAGAATTATGTTTCAAATCCAACTTCCTGTAGTCAAGGCATTCTTTACTTTGATTCAAAGGTAAAGCCAACACAGACCACTGAGCTAACAGAGACTGGCCAGGGAAGCACAGTGACAATGAATCTTAGAAGAGAAGATGTGAAGTCATCCCTGAGCCATGTCTCTCAGGCAATGATCAAGCTAGAAAAAGCAAATGATCTCACAAGCAATGATAACTCATCTACCCATGCAAATTATTATTCTTTTGAGGCGAGCCATCCACTGAAAATATGCCAGAGCTCCAAAATTCAGCAGCAAGTCGAGAACATTGATAAGAGGGTGTCAGACCAAAATGAATGTGTCATCTGCCACCGTATACTTAGTTGCCAAAGTGCCCTAAGGATGCACTACCGGACACATACAGGGGAGCGTCCCTATCAATGTAAAGTTTGCAGCCGAGCCTTCTCCACCAAAGGAAACCTCAAAACACATCAGGCTGTTCATCGATCAACACCTCTGCTGAGAGTTCATCACTCATGCCCCATATGCCAAAAGAAGTTCATCAGTGCTGTGGTCTTGCAGCAGCATGTCTGCATGCATATGAATGGCCAGATCCCCAATGCTTCCCTCTTACACCAAACACGTCAAAAGTCAATGGATTGTAGTGAAGGATTTGTGGACAGTAAGAAACAGAAGAACTTGAAAGACTTTTGTAATGATGTCAACAAATGCTTCAGGGGCAATGGCTTCTCCAAGTTTAATTCCTTGTCCAGTAGTTTGTCCTCATCTTTGGATAAAAGTCCCTTTGAGACAATAAAGAAGACAAGCTGCCATGGGCCAAGTAGGAAGCTGCAGTTGAACTGGATAAAGGCAGAGAGGGAGGAGAGAATGATCGAGGAAAGTTTTCATACATACACACCCCAACCAGTTGAGAGTGACCAATGCACTGGGGGACTGTTTTCTCAATGTTCAGCTTACAAACGCTCTCTGTCATCAAGTAGGCAAGCATCGGGTCATTTTGATTCTATAAAATTTGAAGAGCCATTCCAGAGCCAGGTTCACTCAACTGCTGTTGCATCCTCTGACCAAAAGTCATTTAACCACGTTATCAATACTCCGTACTTAATTCACAATCTCCGTGAAAAGGGCATCTTAAAGAACACTGTCTGTGATTTATGCGGGAAGAATTTTGCCTGTCAAAGTGCTTTGGATATCCATTATAGAAGCCATACCAAAGAAAGACCATTTACCTGCACCACATGCAACAGAGGCTTCTCTACCAAGGGAAACCTCAAACAGCATATGCTTACACATCAAATGAGGGACCTCCCATCACGCCTCTTTGAACCGACAAATCCTAAAACTGCATCCAACCACAGCCCCTCCGCAGTGTATAGTGGCTCACCAGTCTTAAAGAAAGAGACAGATGCTTTTCTGAACACCTCCATTGGAATGGGCAGGAATCCTCCTAGTGGTTTATGGAGCTCATTGGTTTTGACATCCACAGCACATGCCACCATGCCACCTCGAAGAATGCCAAAGCAGCACAGCTGCAAGACCTGCGGAAAGACCTTCTCATCCACTAGTGCCCTGCAGATCCATGAGAGGACTCACACAGGGGAGAAGCCATTCGCCTGCACTGTCTGCAAGCGGGCCTTTACAACCAAAGGAAACCTGAAG
The DNA here is from genome assembly GCF_029633865.1 of Lampris incognitus. Lineage (NCBI taxonomy): Eukaryota > Metazoa > Chordata > Actinopteri > Lampriformes > Lampridae > Lampris > Lampris incognitus. The sequence continues at coordinate 19,325,951 of NC_079216.1, read as the reverse complement.
GTAGATCACCTATAAACTGAGATTATTTAATAACACTGACATTACATTTTGGTACTAAAGAAAATCATGAAAAATTAAATTAACATCAAATTAGGTCCTGTATAATTTAGGAAATATGATGTGATATTAATGCTATTTGTGGGATCATAGTTAAAGTTCATAGTTCATAGTTTGAAAAATGGCATCAACAGAAAGATGTAGGCATGTGATCAAGAGCACAATAAGGCAGGAACAAGACAGGAAATAAATGGGCAAAGATTGTCCAAAACAATCTATAAAAAAGAAAAGTCAAATTTTTGCATCTTCTTAATCTCATTTTTTATTTTCTATTATGACCAATCTTTGGTCAAGGGTAGGAGCTTCACAACTTTTCTCTCCTCATTCCTCTCAGCTTTCTGGATCTTCTGCTTATGGATTATTAGAGTATTTAGTCATTTCTGGCCCTGTGTGTCTCAGTGTGTAAAAAGGCACCAGCACTCTCAAGGTTAGGAGCTCCAGTACCTGTGTAGTATAAGAGGATGTAACAGATATGGCCAGGGTAAATGGTTACATTCCCTATGTAGCTCAAAATGTCAATCAAGGCTGTAATACTTCTAAGGTTTGAAGCCACTAGAGCTGAAAGTAAATGTACTTGTGGTACTGTAAGGCAATTTGGGTAAAAGTGCCCACCAAATGACATGTGCAATATACCATGTGTCCTATGCAGGTCCATATGGGTACTCACATGTGGAACAGCGTCCCCACAAGGAGAGGTCGCAGACTGTGTATAGATGGATCCCTGGTGCTTACGGGAAGCCGCCCTGTAAAACTCCCAGAGCCACCACAGAAGAATTCTGCACTTATGTCTGTCAATGGAGATTTGATTTACCATGGGAACCAACTTCTTGATCCTCTCTCCATGGACCTTGCCAGTGATCATTCGGTAATGCAGAATGTGGGTGTGCCTTTCCTCTCTGGGCAAATGGGGCTGAAGGAGAGGTCACCTGTTAAGGGCACCAATGTCGGACTGTGTAAACAGTATGCAGACCAGGCAGACACTCACATAAATCATGTGAAAAATAACTCTGGAAAGGGGACTTACTTCGGCTTCGCAAGTTTTAGCAAAGATAGGAAAGAAATGGTCGCCAGTTGAAATTCTATTAATTGCTTGGATGGGAATGAAAGAGTGTTGGAGTTTGTTCGTGTCATTCAGCAAACGTATCCTGATCATTTTATGAGTTTATTTATCTGGGGGGGGGGTATTTTGCCAAGAACACACACATTAATCCTATTTTAAATGTTTTAAATCTTGATATGTTCAGGGGCTACCTAATACTATCACAATTGCCACTCAGGTGTTCTTCTGAAACATGGGAGTTAAAGACGGTGGTGAATTTACAATGAATGTTGACTTGCCTTAGACTGAATCATAAGACCTAATTGAACTGGAGTAGCTTTAGTTGACGAAGTTCTACCATTGTAGTTATTGCCACTGGCATCCATAATTTTAATCCAGTATGAGTCTGCAATTTGCAAATTTTACTAGTCTGGAAAGCTAAAATTCTGGAGCAATCTCACATTGTATTTTATCAAACTCAGAGGTCCTTTGACAATGGCAAAATCTTGAAATCTCTGTAATGTAGATGGTTCTAATTTTAACAGAGGGAACAACAGTAGTTTATTATGTTAGACTTATGTTTTGATCATGCAAGTGGATAATCTTTCACCAGCACCATGTCAAGGAGACTCATTTGACTGAGTAATCAAATTTCTTGGTTTATAGAAACCTTTCAAAGTTATGTGCTTTATCTATTGTATGTACTAACAAGCTATGTAGCAGCATTAGGTGGTTACCTGCTTGTATCTACAGTACTTAATTAACTACATGCAATGGAACTTTTGTTCTTGAATGTGAAAGAGGAAGCTCATTGTGATAATGTTTGCCCCTGGGCTACATGTTATGTCAGTGAATTAACCAAGCTCTTTTGTCTTGTATGTACAGAGCACAAGAAATACACATTAAGCTCTTAAAAATTCCATTACATGCACTTCCTTGGTAAAACTAATCCAGTTTAGATAAGGTTATAGTAGAAATTGTTGTTAGATACAAATCTGGGCAGGCTTGTTGCAGCTTTACTTAATTTCATAATATTTCTCCACACTAAATGGAGTGCATGTCACTCATTTATAATCATAAACCATTCAAACCTTATTTGTACATAAAAGTGCAATGCAGTATGCAAAAAAAAAATATATATATATATAAAAAAAACCTATAACTTTATTATGATTTCTTTCTTTTTTTTGCACAGTTATACAACTGCCTTTAGTAATTATTTATCCATATCTGACCATGGTTTAAACTGGAGGTGGTTCAAGTTATTAATATGTATTTGTAGGTCAGTATAATTCAAGAACAAACAACCGGCACCCAAGTTATTTTATTTTTTAAAACAATTCATATTCAATATATTAAGATCAGATTTTTTTATATGTATATTTTATTTAAATGGTGACATTTGTGATTTGCATTGGGACTCCATGGCTTTGTTTATTTTCTCATTAACAAGAATCTTCAGTCGATTTTGTGAAACTAACAAAAACCCACTGAAGATGAAGATGTCTTCTACTCTGTTATATAAAATAAATATCAGTGCATACTTGTTCTGTTTCCACAGGTAAGTTTTTTTTTCTTTCCCCACGTAGGAAAAAAAAATTAGTTTCTTTACCAAAAAATCAACCTGATGTGAACAGGGGATCTTTTCAGTTCTTCCAAAAACTATTGTTGAGCTGTTGGGAGCAGAATCAAATCTGTCTAACTTGCTCGACCTTACCTGCTGCTGTTGAAAAATCATGTTTATCTGGAACAGGTTTTTTATTTGTTGTTTTTGTTGTTTTTATTTAGCTTCAACTTAACACTTGATTCATTTTCAATAAACAGCTATGAGTGAGCTTCATGATCCTTGGGCCTTGAAACCTTTTAAAACGGCACTGCAGGGTGTTAACAAGACCGGGCCCTGCAGCTGGACCGGAGTGAGTGCAAAGTGGTTGTGCAGTAAAGCTGAGGGTGTGTATCACGGTTCAGAGTACCATGAAGGCTACCTCGATGGGATTACTAGCAAAGAATGTTTAGCAAGTCAGTGATGATTTCATTCCCAATAAGTGATTTTGGCTCCAATCCTGTTTCAGTTCAATGTAACAATGCCTAGAGGTGTAAAATAATTACTTTTTAACTGTCCAGTGCTAATGTTGACTCATTTCACTTTTGAAAGTTGCTCTGCTATATATTTCTAGATTTGTTGAGGTGGATTTTTATCCGTTTTGAAACTGCATTAAGAACAGCCGGCAATCGGGCGTTCGGGTAGCGTAGCGATCTGTTCCGTTGCCTACAAACACGGGGACCGGCGGAACACGGGGATCGGCGGTTCGAATCCCCGTGTTACCTACGGCTTGGTCGGGCGTCTCTACAGACACAATTGGCCGTGTCCTGGTTGTTTCACTAGCGCCTCCTTTGGTCGGTCGAGGAGCCCGTTCGGGGGGAGGGGAAACAGTGTGATCTTCCCACGCGCTATGTCCCCCTGGCGAAACTACTCACCGTCAGGCGAAAAGAAGCGGCTGGCGACTCCACATGTATCGAAGGAAGCATGTGGTAGGCTGCAGCCCTCCCCGGATTGGCAGAGTGGGTGGAGCAGCGACCGGAACTGGGAAGAAAAGGGGTAGGGAAATCACAAAAAGAAAGTGCTTAGCTTAGCATAGGCTATATTTGCCGCCGACGACAGCAATTACATGGCAGTTTAGGCAGGCAAACTCATGCTCTGGTAGCCCTTGTAGCGACATCTGCACTATGGCTGTTAGTATTTGTTACTGAAAACCGACATGCTAAAATATGCAATAACCTACTCGTATTACAGCGAATTCGGTGGGCAGCCTGGGAACCGCCACAGCCGGGACGCGAACCCGTATCTTCTGCACCGCTAGCAACAACGTTAACCAGTCGACTAAAGGTTCCGACCCGTGAGTCAAAGACCAACGTGTCTTCTTATCCATGCACGGTACACTACCCCCCTCCTTCGGGAAGCGCGTCCCCGCGCTTAAGCATATCAGCTCCTTCACGCCTCAGGGCGCATACGCTTCCGATGGCCTTACGGTCTCCATCATCCCACTTCTGACACCAATGTAGCGAATTCGGGGGACAACGCAACCACAGGAACTGCCGCGGCCGGGAAGCGAACCCGTATCGCCCGCACCGCATGTAAATGACCCATATAATTTTGTCATAATATTTTTTTATTATTATTGATTTGTATGGTGCTCATTATTGATTTGTATTTGGTGCCTAAAGTACAGTCCTTATTGATATTAACAGCGAATTACACTTCCTTTTGTTATGTGACCTTTATTTGAAAAACTCTGGTCTCCCATGATGCTGTGCGCCGCTGCGAGAAAACGGCAGAACTAAACTGAAAGTTGAAGACGATGGTCATGTTCGCTATGTACAGAACGAATTCACAACTTATAGTTCATTGATCATCATCATTTATTTAGCACCTAGCTGGAAGGCGAACAGGTATGAGTGCCGATTGACTGTTTAATTCGAATTTCGTTATGTTTTTATTTACAATGTGTTCTTTGTGATTTGGAGATCGCTAATGATAAGCTAATGCTAGCTAGTGCTATGCACCCCGTACTGGTGGCTAGCTATAGGGGAAACGTGGTCGCACATATAATTTAATGGTTGTTTTATGTATATGCTTTCAGCTCTTACGGTGGTTCTATGGTGTGTCTACGTTGTGACAAGTAAATGCTGCAATAAATGGTCTGATACCGCACCATGGACCCATCAGTCGTTATTGGAGTGCATCATCTGAATAAAGTCCGGCTGAAATGCTACAGTAAGAGCTAACCCCTTCATCAACCCTGCCGCCACGCTGCACCGAGAGGTCTACGACGACGAATCACGGGGCCAAGTTCCTACTACGTCTGGTGTTGCTGACAACGGACACTTCATCGGGCAACTCGGCGCCATTTTACGGGTCTTCTAGACAAAGGAACTCTACTCTCATCAGGCAGCTAGCTTGAAGGTTTGGTGTGACGGTCAGACTGTAAAGGTATGGAACATTTCATTGATTGATAAGGAACAATTCATCTTCACTGAGAACATTGATAAAAATATGGTTTGAGAAGAAAAGGTTTAAGAATAAAAAGACATCAACAACAATGGACATTTATTGAATTTGATGTTTCTCAATGTGAAGCTGATGGGACTTTATAGAATTTGAATAGAAATTCAAACTAAGGAAGAAACACTAAGTAGCCTCCAAAGTCAACTTGAAGAACAAAATGGGGATAGCCTCCGACGCTCGACTCGAGTGAAGATCTCGACTCCTAAAATGCTTGAACTGCAACAAGAGGAGGTGAGGAAGGAGAGAGAGCCCCTCTCAGCGTACGAAAAATGGAAGAGTCGAGCTCGTGAGTCAAGAGAGCGGCTAAAGAAAGACCTCAAGGAAACTGAGCTGGCATCTCTGCTTGATACTTTGGAGAAGGATAAAGAGGTTGTGTTGAACACCTATAATGACATACGAGGTCACTTCACACCCTCAGCCGAAATGAGAAGCCGTGTTGATGCATGTGAGGCAGCTACAACAGAGATTAAGAAAATCGCCTACGAGAGGATTGTAGACATCGATTTAGATTTCGATGCAGAACAAGCACCACGACGTCTCAAGGAGCTACTCAAGGGCGGCTATGCGCGCTCAATCTATGGATCCACTGTCTCAAGAGTGTCAAAGTCAGTCCACAGCCACGAAGGCAGCACTTTAACAGTCAAACGTGTGGACGCGGCAGCAGAGCTTGCAGCAAAGGAAGCGGAGTTCGAAGGGTTGCTTGAAGAAGATAAGCAAAGGGAGAAGATACAACGTTTGGAGGAGCAACAAAGGACACTAGAGGAGCAACGAAGGACGCTAGAGGAGCAACAAAGGTGGCAGCTTGAAGTTGAAAAACGCGCTCTTGAACGCCTACAGGCAGAAAAGGACTTAAGGGCTGCACGGGCCAGACTTCAAGTCTATAACCAGGGAACATCACAGGACGGCAGTGTCCACTCTAATGATCCTGAAAGAAATCTTCACGGCTCCCCAGCTACCAGCAACCAAACCCTCAATATAATGGCATCGTCACCTGACGTAAACGTGTCGTCCCTCGCCCGGGCCCTCCAAGATAGTAAAGCCCTGAATAGACTTCCAGTGCCAGAGCCATCGGTATTTAATGGCGACCCCATTCAGTTCATTGAGTGGAGAACTTCATTCATGTCACTCACTGACTCAAAGGCCATCTCCTCAGCAGACAAGCTTTACTACTTGAGGAAATATGTAGGCGGCCCAGCTCGTAAGACACTGGAAGGGACCTTCTACAGAAACGACGGCGAGTCTTACAAGGACGCATGGAGCAAACTGAATCACCGATACGGACAGGCCTTCGTCATACAGAGAGCCTTCAGAGACAGGCTCACAAAGTGGCCAAAAATCCAACCAAGGGATGCAGAGGGACTTAGAGACTTTTCCGACTTCTTGAACGCCTGCCAAGACGCAATGTCTCATGTGAAGAGCCTCGAAATATTGAATGACTGTGAAGAGAACATGAAGCTGGTCCACAAACTGCCAGACTGGGCAGCATCTCGATGGAACAGGAAGGCTACGGAAGCCTTGGACAGGAATCAAGAATTCCCCAGCTTCAAGGACTTCACCACCTTCATGGCAAAGGAGGCAGCGATCGCATGCAATCCGATCACCTCACCTTATGCCTTACGCAACTCCGAGTCTAGCACAGCAAAACCGAATAACAGGGACCCTAAGAGGAACAAGGCGAGTGTTCTGAGTACGCAAACTGAAACGGACAGTGACAAGCAAAAGCCAGCCAGCGGAAAGGAAAAACCCCCCTGTGCGTTCTGCCAAGACAGTCAACACGGGCTACATGCATGTCCCAAGTTCATCGCCAAGACTCTGGAGGAGAGAAGAGAATTCGTGAAAGAGAACAAGCTCTGCTATGGCTGCACCAAACCCGGCCATAGCGCGAAGGACTGTCGACATAGACATACCTGCAACACCTGCAAAGGCAAACACCCCACCTATCTTCACAATGACAACCACGTGAAAAGGGAACCGTCTGCAGCTCGGGAAAACACTCCCCCAAGCAACGCTAATGAATCAGAAGCTGCCGCGACTGCAATGTCACATACCGTCACGACTGGACAGTCTACCAACACATCGATGATTGTGCCCGTATGGGTGTCGTCCAAGAACAACTCAGGAACCGAAAAACTTGTCTACGCCCTGCTGGATACACAGAGTGACACCACATTCGTCGACCAGGAAGTGAGCAGCGCTCTAAAGGCAGAGTCCTGTCCAGTGAAACTGAAGTTAACGACAATGATAGGGCGTGACACCATCGTGAAAAGCCAACGAGTCTCGGGGCTTCGTGTGCGCGGTTACAGATCTTCCCTCCACATCGACCTTCCTCCTGCCTACGCTAAGGACGGTATACCGGTGAACCGCGCCCACATTCCTACAAGTGAAACAGCCAGACAATGGAATCATCTCTCCGCAGTCATAGACGAGATTCCACCGCTGCAAGATTGTGGTATTGGTCTTTTAATAGGATACAACTGTGCGAGGGCAATGGCACCAAGAGACGTAATAGCAGGAGGAAATGAAGAGCCTTACGCAATCCGAACCGACCTTGGATGGAGCATCGTGGGTTGCTCTTCACCGTGCCTTGACGCTCCAAGCGTCGCGAGACAGTGTTTCCGGGTAGCTGTGAAGGAGCTCCCGCCAGTCACCCCTGCAGATGCTATTCGCATTCTGGAGTCCGACTTCAAAGATGCCAAGGAGGATGAAAAGACGGTGTCCCAGGAAGATATCTTGTTCCTGGACAAACTCAAAAACGGCATCCAGAAGAACAGTCAAGGTCACTACGAAATGCCCTTACCTTTTAAGGAGAGACCCAACCTACCTGACAACAAACAGCTTGCCATCGTTCGTCTCAGCTATCTGAAGAAGAAGCTGTCAAAGGATGAAAGATACAAAGAACAGTACATCAAGTTCATGGAGGATGTCATAGAAAAGGGTGACGCAGAGGAAGTACATGATGATGGGAAGGAAGGAGAAAAATGGTACATACCTCATCATGGTGTCCACCACGCCAAGAAGCCAGACAAACTGCGCGTGGTATTCGACTGCTCTGCCAAATACAAGGGAACCAGTCTGAACGATCATCTGCTCACCGGACCCGACTTGATGAACAATCTCAATGGTGTTCTCCTTCGCTTCCGACTGCATTCTACTGCGTTGGTGTGCGACATAGAAAAGATGTTTCACCAATTCCACGTGAGCGAGACGGGTCAGGATTACCCGCGCTTCCTGTGGTGGAAGAAAGGAGATCTCAGCACGCAACCTCAAGAGTACCGAATGAGGGTGCATATCTTCGGTGCTGCCTCATCGCCTGGTTGCGCAAACTACGGCTTGAAGTACCTGGCTACTGAGAACAGAGACCTATACCCCCTAGGTTCACAGTTCATTCTGAGAGACTTTTATGTCGATTACGGTGTCACAAGTATGGACAGTACAGAGAAGGCTATTCAGCTCGCTCGAGAAGCCAGAGAACTTTGTGCCCTGGGTGGCCTTAGACTCCACAAATTTGTGTCCAACGACAGAGCTGTAATAGAAAGCATACCGTCATCTGAACGTGCATCAGAAATCAAAGATCTTAAACTTACCTTGGATGACCTACCTTCAGAAAGAGCGTTGGGGATCCAATGGCACATCGAGTCAGACTGCTTGAAGTTCAACGTCAATCTCAAGGATCAACCTGCAACACGCCGAAGTATACTGTCTACGGTTGCCTCCTTGTATGACCCCCTAGGGTTTGTCGCCCCATTCTTGCTCATCGGAAAGGGAGTACTGCAGGAAATGTGCAGACATGGAACGGGTTGGGATGATCCTCTGACTGATGAACTTCGCCCACGGTGGGAGAGATGGAAAAATTACCTTACCAACATGGAGAAGATAGACATTCCCCGGAGCTATGCACCTGCAAACTTTGGGAGGGTCACCAGACAGGAGTTACACCACTTCTCCGATGCAAGCACGACTGGCTACGGACAGTGTTCATATCTGAGACTCAGAAATGAATGGAGGTTGGGTAGAGTTTTAGAGACTGTAGTAGATAGAGATGGACTGGTTAGGAGAGTGAAGATCTGTCTAGGGGATAGAAACCTAGGCAAAAAAGGTGAACAGCTCACCAAGCAGACAGTGCTTGAACGGCCAGTTCAAAAACCGGTCTTGTTACTAGATAGTGACTAGTTATTTACTAACTAACACATGCCTTGCATCTCTTGAGATGCGTTTTTTATTTTGTTTTAAAATACTTGACACTCCTTTCCCACGATACTTATGGTTTATGGTCATTTTGAGTTGAGAAATCATTTGTTTTTGCTTGTGCTTGATTTTCTATATTCAAAACATTAATGATTTGGTGGGAGTGTAAATGACCCATATAATTTTGTCATAATATTTTTTATTATTATTGATTTGTATGGTGCTCATTATTGATTTGTATTTGGTGCCTAAAGTACAGTCCTGATTGATATTAACAGCGAATTACACTTCCTTTTGTTATGTGACCTTTATTTGAAAAACTCTGGTCTCCCATGATGCTGTGCGCCGCTGCGAGAAAACGGCAGAACTAAACTGAAAGTTGAAGACGATGGTCATGTTCGCTATGCACAGAACGAATTCACAACTTATAGTTCATTGATCATCATCATTTATTTAGCACCTAGCTGGAAGGCGAACAGGTATGAGTGTCGATTGACTGTTTAATTCGAATTTCGTTATGTTTTTATTTACAATGTGTTCTTTGTGATTTGGAGATCGCTAATGATAAGCTAATGCTAGCTAGTGCTATGCACCCCGTACTGGTGGCTAGCTATAGGGGAAACGTGGTCGCACATATAATTTAATGATTGTTTTATGTATATATGCTTTCAGCTCTTACGGTGGTTCTATGGTGTGTCTACGTTGTGACAAGTAAATGCTGCAATAAATGGTCTGATACCACACCATGGACCCATCAGTCGTTATTGGAGTGCATCGTCTGAATAAAGTCCGGCTGGAATGCTACACCGCAGGAGACATCGCTAACCGCTAGACTAAAGGGTCAGACCCGCCAGCCAGCGGCCAGCGTGTCTGCTTATCCATACACGTTACAATATTTTAAAAGCAGATTGATTGGCTAAACAGGATGCGAAGACCCTATTCGTTCTTGCCCTAGGCAAGAAAAAAAAGGTAGATGGAGCCGGACGTAGTCTGAGAGCCCCGAAATGATGACAACGCTTCAGTGGTGTATGAATGCAACAACAGTACAAGTTGTACCAAATGAGGCGAAGAGAGGCAAAGCTGTTTTGTGAAATGTAGGTTCAAAACTCAGAGATTTGCCTGCACGGACAGAGGCGTAATGTCACCTTAATGTTTACCTCGCTCTTCTGAGGAATGTGTTGTTTGTGGGTCACAAATACCTGGGTTGCTCCAAGACCCCAAAACAGGCTGCACTGCTAACAACTAGCTGTTCTTTGTACTCATGGGAGTCAGTGTCTGTTGTTGTAGAATGTAGAAAGTAGTTGTTAGTTTGTCAGTCTCTTTCATAACCAAACTGTGAAACTGACTAGTTCACCACTAAAATGAGCTTAAGGACTGATTGTCTTTGAAAAGATCTGCATGGGGGACCATCTTATGTATTCCCTATGAGACAATATGGCGGTGGGGGGGGGCTTAAGCAAACACTTGCTACTTGCCTCTTGCTTCTTGTATTTTTGTTTTTTGTGTCTTGTCTACGCTTACGTTACAAGTGAGTCAGGTTGGAAATATCCCCTCTTTTATTGAATCTTGAAAACTTATTTATGGACAAGTCCTTCTCGTCTGACAACACCAATAGCCCATATGAGACTGACCAGCTGAACTGTTTAGCACTTCTCTTTTACATGATATTCGACATCATTGACTCCTGCCAACAGATATTAACAAAATACTAAGATTATTTTCCATAGTGATCTTGAAGGGCAAATACAGTTTTGTTTTTTGTAGTCTATCCTATAATTCTCTAATTTAGGGACATTTTATAGTTTTGATGGCTACATAGGATACCCATGTCGCACCTGTGTTCATGAGATGCAAGTGGTAAGTGACAAACAATGAAAAAGAGACATCAGTCTTCAAAAAATAATGTGTGTATGAGTGTGTGTGTGTGTATGTATGTACCAATCTATGAATAACTCATATGCAAGAAATATTTTTACACACTCACACAGACAACTATATGTGCCTAATACTATGGGCCAAAAAGCAGTCCCTAGAGAAGTTTCAGCTGATACTATACTATACTATACTATACTATACTATACTATACCATGCCATACCATACCATACCATACTATACTATACTATACTATACTATACTATACTATACTATACTATTTGTATATAGTAAACAGCAACCCAAGTAATCTTGTGGTCTATATTGTGGAACCAAACAACTGAAAACATGTCTGTTGTTCCACCAGTTTATCTCCTGACAATAACTACCGATCCATACTACATGCCATCCATACTGCACCACCAGGCCTGTTGTCGCAGCCCAGTATGGAATTCCAGCTCTACTCTCCTGAGATGAGCCTCTGTAAAAAGATACCTCACCTACTTTTATTATAACAAGTTTTGTTTTTTCAGTAGTTAATAGTTTACAGTAAAGCGGTCCAACTAGAACTTATGTTCAACAAAATCTTTCACAGGTCTGTATTAGACCTGTAGGGCAGGGACTCCCAAACCTGGAGCAGATGTGACCCATAATGTACACGGGCCCCATTACAACAGGGAATCTATCGTTTTTATCATTATTTTATTCTAAGAACATGCATGTTACAGTTTTATTTTTGTATGTGAATTATTCTTTTGCATCTGTTTCTTAACAACGGCTCTTACTCATATTTACACGCTTATATGGTTTATAACCACCCCCATCTCTCTCTCACACACACACACACACACACACACACACACACACACACACACACACACACAGAAACGAAAAGACAGAAGTCCTTTCTACATCTGTTTGCATTAACTTGTTTTATAAAAATTAAAATCAGGTGAATGGACGTGTTGGAAAACGCCTTCATTCTGACATTACAGTCCTTACATGTCACAGCTCCTAAACTGGCACAGTTAATTGTACAGAAAAAGCTGGATATTCACTGAATATCCAGCAATCCAAAAAAAAAAAAGAAAAAACAAGTTTCATTTCATTTATATTGTTTTGAAATATGTAGTTTGGTGGCTGTATTTTTCCCCAGTATGTGACAGAAGCAGGGTGCAGTATCCAGGCCCACACAACACTCCCAGCAGCTTACTTAAAAAAAAAAACCTCATTGCTGGTGGAACAAAGGTGCTTTTCTAATCATTGCATATTTCACTTCAAAACTGCCGGGGTCAGCATGTTGTTTGCAAGATGGCATTTCCTTTGTAAGCATTTCAGTGGTGATCACAGCACTTTTGTTATTGCGACAATGGAAATATTCAATAACAGAAGACCTGCCAAATCTGCGAGGGGGCGAAAATCTCCCTCTCCCCTCGCAAACCCAACTGTCCGTTGATAACATTGTGATTATGGCTTTGCGGCAGTGACGCATCTACAATGCGGGTCGTTTCTGATCATCATGTGGGGGCCACGCTTTCACAGCTAGATGGTCATGTTTGGAGCCTGCTTTCCAGAGAAAGGCCTTTGGTGGTGTCCACATTTAAATCCTTTCATATGCTCTTTGCGAAAGCTGTGCTAATATATTGTCCCAGCATCCTCTACATGTCAGTTTGTCCCAGTAGTAATGTCTTTATCAGATGTCATCCTGGTTGTAATGTCGTGGTAGTAAGCTTCAGTTATGGAGTCAGATGGACCCGTCCTGTCAGGGCTGCTCAGCATTCCTGATAAATGTCCCCCGATCCCTAGTATACTATGCTCATCAGTCTCTACAGGAATCAGGAACAAGTTGTTGTCATTTCTTTCATGTACTTGTACACGAAGAAATGAAATTCCATTTCTCTCAGCCCACAGCAATGTGACACAAAAGACAAACACCACCAAAAACATACAAAAACAGAGAGAGAAAAAACAACACACAAACAGTTAACAACACAGTCCAAAAATTCCACTGTCCAGAAAACGAATGCCAGCCAGGATGACTGTCAGAATCACCGGTCTGCATGGGCTAGCAGTTAGCTTAGCCTGCCCCGCTTCCGCATCCTGTCAGACCGCCCTCAGTGTCTCCTCCTCGGGTGCAGCTCCGGCAGGGCCGTGGTCCCTGGGCCCACCAGACGCAGCAGACCAGGCTCCCCCATCCCATCCAGTGCCAGCTGATACAGTGCCAGGAGTCCATTTGAATGATAGTTGGTCAACTTGTCCTTTGTTTTGCCCCAATCTTGCTGTTGATTGACTGACAATTTGTTTTTAAAGTGTCTGTGAATGTTCTCATTCATCCAGGTCATGGTTATCCAAAGGAGTTGAATCAAGTGCAACTGGACTTCGTATATAGTATATATATACCAAGTCCAGTTGTCTTTAAAGTGTTCAGACAGCGATATTGACTTTAGACTTTGATTGTATTTTTGCTTTTGAGCATTTACAGGTGTTTTTTGTCTATATGTTTTATGTATATCAGGATTATGTTTTCTTATGCATGTTCTTATCGAAAAAGCCTTCTCCTAGAGAACCTAGATCTTGGCATGCAAGCACATACAGAACCAAATGTTCTGTAACACAAAGCATAATCTTTCAATGGAGTTGTTTTATTAAGATCCCCTTATTAAACTAGAAATGGCCCAGTAGAAAATTTGGGTCTTTGGGAGGTGACATGAACACTGTATTTAGCAGCTCACCTTCTACTGTTGTATTATCTAATGTGACACTTAATTATGCTATGGAGGATATCTGGAGAGTGCATCATCCAGACAAGAAGAAATTTACTTTTTTTCTCAGCTAGACACCAAAAATACTCCAGAATTTGTTATATTTGATATCATCTAAGATTAATTATCTGGTGCAGACAACAGAAATTGTCTACATATCTATGTCTGACCATCATGCATCACCCTATCATCATATGTACTTCAGGATTTCCTAGCACTCCAAACCAGACTCCGTGATGGAGATTTAATTTAACACTCTTACAGAATGAAAAGTATTGTGAGCAATTCTGATCAGCTTTACCGGAATTCTTGCATTTCAATCAGAATTCCATGGAGGAAGCAAAGTATTTATGGGACGCTATCAAAGGTTTCATTCAAAATAACACTATAGCATTTACCTCTGGTCTTAATAAGACTTGCCTCAAATGGATAACAGATGTAGAGCATACTCAAGCTAGACTTACTGCAGAAAAACAGAGTCATTTGATCCTGAAAATTATAATCAATTATCCAAAGTCGATGTTGAGTTGAATGCCTTACTCACATGAAGAACTGAATTTTTAGTTCTTAGAGCAAGACAGAGTGCCTGGATGGTTAACCCCCCCCCCCCCCCAGTTTCTTCTGGCAAGTAAAATGTGTGAAAATGATCAAAAGGCTGATATTTAATCAATGATCAATCCATGATGGTGTTCTACTGTATGAAACATGTTTAATTAACTGAGAGTTTCAACAGTTTTATATGAAATTATAGTCTTCAGAAGAACAGTATACAAGAAATAATTTGGATTTTTTTTTTGAAGGACTTAATATATTGATACGAGTGAGGACGCTAAATCTTTATATTCCCCCCGTAACATTAGATGAACTATATGTGCATTGAAAGATATGAACTGGGGTAAATCCCCAGGTTGGGATGGTATTGCCCTGAGGTGTATCTAAAGTTTTGGCATGGACTGGGCCCTTTGTTATTACATATGATAAATAGCTATACAAAAAGGAGGATTTCACAGAGACGTTAACACTGCAATTATCTCTGTTTTCCATTTAGAAAGGTAAAGACCCCAAACTATGCTCAAGTTGGCATCCTTTATCTCTTATTAACTGTGAACTTAAATTGTATGCAAAGGTACTGGCCCATCGTCTTGAGACAGTACTGCTGATGTTGGATGTTGGTCCACCTGGACCAAGCGGGTTTTTTTAAGCACAGATTGTCTTCAGACAATATATCTCCTGCATATCATACATTTAGGGCAAACTCTATCATCAACAAGCACAGAGTTGTCTGTAGGAAAAGACTTTAACTGGTCTCAGTGGTCTTATTTGTAGTACACAATACAGCAAATGTGTTTTCAGAAAGATTTCATAAACTTGGTTAAAACTTTATATTCTAATCCAATGGCTATGGTCTTCACAGGAAATCAATGTTCTCCACAGTGCGCTATTGCACGGGGTACGCGTCAGGTTTGCCCAGCCTCGGCACTGCTATTTGCCCTATCCTTAAAGCCATGAGCCCAAAAAATACAGAATTCCCAAGAAGTGAAGGGGATAGCAGTGAAGGACACCATTCATAAAATATCCTTGTATGCAGATGATTTGTTACTATATCTCGACCAGGTACTGACCTCTCTTCCAAATGTCTAAAATGTTTTTAAAGAATTTGGATCAATATCTGGTTATGGATCAATTTGGAAAAGTCTTCTTTACTTCCTCTATACCTGGCAATGAATGCTACAAACAAAATTCCTTATACGGGTATACCAATAGTTTCACATTTTAGATACATGGGAATCAACGTTTATTCTTCTTTGGACAAAATTGTGACAAAGCATTATAAAAAAAAAACCTTTCTAAATCCATAACAGGATTTAGATAGATGGTCAAAGTTGACGATATCATTAGCCGCTCGAATCGCTACTGTAAAAATGAACCTACTGCCAAGGGTTAATTTTTTATAGTGGCATGTCGCAGATGCCCCCCTGAGCAGGTTATGGCATAGATTTCAAAATCTTGTCTCAAAATGTATATGGAAAGGACAAAAACCTCAAAAATGTCCCAAATTTTGAGTTGTAGTATTTATCTTTTATGCTCCATCCATTGACAAAATGGTTTGAAGAGCAGCTAAAGACACATTGGGTCCAGTTAGAAAAACATATTATGTCACCATATAATTTTAATGATGTGCTTATTGTAAAACTCAGTTTAGACCAATTATAGGCCATTCAATTTATATACATGGCAACTTTTTGACAAATTAGGCCAATGGGAAACAAATTGGTATATAGATACACCAATATTCAAGAATAAGTTCATACAAATAGATGGAAAACATACAATTCCCACAGTGGTGAAACTGTGGTATTCACACCATCTCAGATATCTACAACAACGATGGATTAATGTCCTTCCAAGACCTGAGAGATAAATTCAATTTACCTGAGTCTGAGCCTTGAAGGACACCACAACTCAACTGAGCCATCGAGGGAGTAGAGTTACACAGAACAGAACAAGGTTTGTTGATGAGGATGTATGTATGAGGATACTGTGATCGATTGTGTCAAAGACTAAAAGAACAAAAATCAAGCAGTCACCTCTGTCTGCAGCCATATACACTCACCGGCCACTTTATTAGGCACACCCGTCCAACTGCTCGTTAACGCAAATTTTTAATCAGCCCATCACATGGCAGCAACTCAATGCATTTAGGCATGTAGACATGGTCAAGACGATCTGCTGCAGTTCAAACCGAGCATCAGAATGGGGAAGAAAGGTGATTTAAGTGACTTTGAACGTGGCATGGTTGTTGTTTCCAGACGGGCTGGTCTGAGTATTTCAGAAACTGCTGATCTACTGGGATTTTCACACACAACCATCTCTAGGGTTTACAGAGAATGGTCCGAAAAAGAGAAAATATAAAGTGAGCGGCAGTTCTGTGGGAGAAAATGCCTTGTTGATGCCAGAGGTCAGAGGAGAATGGCCAGACTGGTTCGAGCTGATAGAAAGGCAACAGTAACTCAAATAACCACTCATTACAACCGAGGTATGCAGAAGAGCATCTCTGAATGCACAACACGTTGAACCTTGAGGCAGATGGGCTACAGTAGCAGGAGACCACACCGGGTGCCACTCCTGTCAGCTAAGAACAGGAAACTGAGGCTACAATTCGCACAGGCTCACCAAAATTGGACAATAGAAGATTGGAAAAACGTTGCCTGGTCTGATGAGTCTCGATTTCTGCTGCGACATTCGGATGGTAGGGTCAGAATTTGGCATCTCAGCAACATGAAAGCATGGATCCATCCTGCCTTGTATCAACGGTTCAGGCTGGTGTTGGTGGTGTAATGGTGTGGGGGATATTTTCTTGGCACACTTTGGGCCCCTTAGTACCAATTGAGCATCGTGTCAATACCACAGCCTACCTGAGTATTGTTGCTGACCATGTCCATCCCTTTATGACCACAGTGTTCCCATTTTCTGATGGCTACTTCCAGCAGGATAACGCGCCATGTCATAAAGCTCGAATCATCTCAGACTGGTTTCTTGAACATGGCAATGAGTTCACTGTACTCAAATGGCCTCCACAGTCACCAGATCTCAATCCAATAGATCACCTTTGGGATGTGGTGGACCGGGAGATTCGCATCATGGATGTGCAGCCGACAAATGTGCAGCAACTGCGTGATGCTATCATGTCAATATGGACCAAACTCTCTGAGGAATGTTTCCAGTACCTTGTTGAATCTATGCCACGAAGGATTAAGGCAGTTCTGAAGGCAAAAGGGGGTCCAACCCGGTACTAGCAAGGTGTACCTAATAAAGTGGCCAGTGAGTGTATAGCCACATGGTAGATTGTATAGCTACTTTGTGTAGGGATTATAGATGTGTATGTGAATATGTATATGTATTTTGTTTATTTTGTTTTCTGGATCTGCATAAATACTAGGATTGACCCTAGGTATGCCATGGTTATATTCATATAGTCTAACACGATGCATGGCTTTAAGTATTACTTTCCATGTGACCTACCAATTTGTTCTATAGTTGCTGAACAGTCCATAGGTTAACATGTGCATTTAACCAACATCTCAAAATTTGGGTATCAGGAATCAGGTATAATTTATTGTCATCTCATTCATGTACTTGCGTATACACAAAAGAGATGAAATTTCATTTCTCCTAGCCGACAGCGGTGCAACACAAAAGACAAAAACATATCCAAAACATAACGACATCACCAAAAACAGAAAGAAACAGTCTATAACACAGTCCATTCAGTAAATCTGCAACATGGTCCAAAAATTTCAGTGTCCAGAGAACAAACGCCAGCCAGGATGACTGTCGGACCAGCAGTAGGCCTAGCCCACCCTGCTTCCGTGTCCTGTCAGACCGCCCTCGGTGTTTCCTCCTCGGGTGGAGATCCAGGCAAGGGCTGTGGTCCCTGGGCCTACAGGACACAGCAGACCACGCTCCCTCAGCCGATCCAACACCAGCTCTCCCAGCCAGATAATAGTAAGCCACAGTACATCCATTCTTGTATCTCCTGTATTGATATTTAAAGGCGAGGGGGGTACAAAAAATAGGGGTAATAATAAGATCTAATTATTTTATAGTTTGAAAGAAATAAGAACTGAGGTTGCTCTGGTGCGGTGGGAGGCAATCAAAAAGACGGAGGGGAGAGCGGGGAGTCTCAAGTAGAATGCATCAGGATCTGTCTCTCACTCTCTTTCTCACAGTCAAGACCTCTCTCTCACTCACTCACTCTCTCTCTCTCTCACTCACTCTCACTCTCTCTCACTTTCTCACTCACTCACCCACTCTCTCGCTCTCACTCCCTCTCTCGTTAGACATGATTTAAACCATAACAAGTCGTGAATTCGTCTGAAAAAAAAAACAAGATATGGAGGTGGAGTTGAAGATTTTTATGGGGAAAAAAAGAGGCTGTGAACAATTGGGGAGTGGGCGAGACAGCTGAATGAATGGATGTCCTCCCAGAGCTTTGATCAAGAAAGAGTTGAACTTTGAGGGAAAAGGCCAACAACAACAAGTCTCCCAGGAATAAGGTAGAAAAATACAGTTGGGAAATTAGAAACTATGTTGCTGCTATTAGAAGAGCATACTGGGCCACATTCTGGTATGTTTCACAGATGTGGGTTCAAGTAGACAAAGGTGGGTAAATTCCAGCAGAAGGCCAAATGGTGCTGATCTTGTATCATACCCTTAGTGGGCCCAGAACAGGACAGCACGGTCCTGAAATTGCGCCAAAGTCACCAGTAGTGTAGGTCCAGTATGGGACTGGTGCTTTTAAAAAAAAATTCCAGAGAAGACCCCTCCCATGAACAATGTGGCTAAATGTTGTGAATTCCTCAAATGCCAGAGCTCTCCATAGCATCTGAATTCAAATCAAAGGCTGCAGGACTACTGGCCAGAGCAAAGGCTGCAGTATTACTGGCCAGAGCAAAGGCTGCAGGACTACTGGCCAGAGCAAAGGCCGCAGTAATACTGACCAGAGCAAGGGCCGCAGTACTACTGGCCATAGCAAAGGCTGCAGTACTACTGGCCAGAGCAGCAGAAGTGATCAGAGTTGAGAAAGGACGAAACGCAGGTTAAGTGTGGTTCTTGAGAAGTTATGATGAAAAGGAGGAAGCATCATTTCTTTCATGACAGCAACAGAACATCTGGTCATGTTCATTATGAGCGTACATAAAATCTGCATAAGTGGTGCCATAATACATTTGAAATATTTTTCCACGTGCATCTAAAGAATTGTAACTTCTGAATAGTCCACATCCCCATTGTCTTTGTGTACATATTGTCAAATGGGGTCATAGCTGCCACAATTTTTTTTAATAATATTTTTTCTTTCCCCGTTTCTCCCCAATTGTACCCGTCCAACCACCCACTCTTCCAAGCCGTCCTGGTTGCTGCTCCACCCCCTCTGCTGATCTGGGGAGGGCTGCAGACTACCACATGCCTCCTCCGCCAGCAGCTTCTTTTCACCTGACAGTGAGGCGTTTCACCAGGGGGACACAGCGCGTGGGAGGATCACGCTATTCCCCCTCCCCCCAAACAGGTGCCCCGAATGACCAGAGGAGGCGCTAGTGCAGCGACCAGAACACATACCCACATCCGGCTTCCCACCCACAGACACGGCCAACTGTGTCTGTAGGGACGCCTGACCAAGCCGGAGGTAACACAAGGATTCGAACCAGCAATCCCCGTGTTGGTAGGCAATGGAATAAACGCTACACTATCCAGACGACCCTTTAAATTCAAGTTTGATCTGAAAAACCCCACAAGATGTTGAAACCCCTTTTGGGTTCAGTCTCCAAGAGAAGTCTTCTTTTTTTCTCAATTAAATTCATTGTTTGTATTTGTGCAACAGCTCACCAAGCATTTAACATGAACAATGAGGCTGTGGAAGTCTTGTTCACATTTGTCACATCGGTGAAGATGGAGTAAATATGGCTTTTGAGTCATGATGAGTTAAGAAAAGGCACAAATTCCCTTCGCAAGTTCATCTATCCATCCACGTTAACCACTTACTCCTGTTCAGGGTCACAGTGACCGAGAGCTAATCCCGGTATTCTTTGGGCTGAAAGCCTGCAGGTACCCTGGACTTGTCACCAGTCCCTCATGGGGGACCTTTAAATGACACAACTCATACAGATTCATAAATTCAATTCATGAAATTAAATACATCCCATAGCATATTCTTCATAGTCCCTTTTAGTTTACCAAAGCAACTTAAGACAATGCTAACAATGACACACATCCTGTGTCCTCCTCTATCAACAAATATGATCTCTAACTCGTAATGTAAATATGCAAATCCAGGGCATGAACATTACAGACTTCACTTGGGGCCATTCATCTCCTTTAAAGACTTCGGTGGCATGCGGGGAAAAGAGCCATGCATCATCGCAGGTCATTTTAAAACCAAATTTTAGTCAACTATAGGGTCTAAACCCACTCAGACAGGACATACGGGAAGGCCATTGAGTATTTTCATTGTTGTGTCACATGTTAATTCAGCTCCCGTGCCAACATTTATTAAGGCTTGATTTTGTTGCCCTTATCATCGTGTTGCACAATCAGATTAGAGCCTATCTTCTGCGAATATCATGCACGGGACAAACCATGTTGGCGTTTAACCTTGACTGGCCAGGACTTCACTGAACACAACCCAAAAACACCCCGCAAGGACAAACTAACACAAGTTGTTTGTGTAGGAAAGAGTTGTGGCAGATTTGAATGAGGCCTCTATGACAGCCATTATTCAGACAACACTTCTCCTCATTTATGTTGCGGTGTTTTCACAGCAGGCCAATACCCCACGGCTCGTCACAGCAGCCTGCTCAAATCAAACTCACTTCTAACCAACAGTTTTGTCACAAAGTGTTCTACACAATGAGAACAAGAGCAGAACAAGTAGAAACATTCTTTTTAATATACACGTCCCAGAAACTGAAGAGCTAGGACCATAATCTGTGTGTGTGTGTGTGTGTGTGTGTGTGTGTGTGTGTGTGTGTGTGTGTACATATTTTTGTATGTATATACATATGTATATACATATCTTTCGCTCCCGGTGTGGGAAAATGGCAGTGCGAATTCACGTTTGCAGCGACCTCACCCGGTGCCGGTGTGGGAAGATGGTGGCACGGACTTGCGTTTGCGGCGGCCTCGCCCGGTGCCCTCCATGCAGTTATTCTTTGTCCACATCTGCGTCCATAAGTTTATGTCTTCGTTTGATGGCGGGAGGAGCTGGCACTGAATCGGCTGGGGGGGGGGGGGGCTTGGTCTGCTTCATCCTGTGGGCTTGGGGACCACAGCCCTGCCCAGAGATGCGGTGTGACGTGGAGGCGGGCAGGCTGGGTCTGCTTCATCCTGTGGGCTTGGGGACCACAGCCCTGCCCGGAGATGCGGTCTGGCGTGACGTGGAGGCGGGCAGGCTGGGCTGGGCTGGCTGCTGGCCCGTGCGGACCGGCGGTTCCGGTGGCACCGGGGCTGGTCTGGCAGCGGCCTTGCCTGGCGTTGACTGTGTTGAAGGTGTCGTCGTGTGGAGTGCATGGAGGTGTGTTGAAGGTGTCTGGCTGGGAGAGCTAGCGTTGGATCAGCTCAGGGGGCTTGGTCTGCTGTGCCCGGTGGGCCCAGGGACCACGGCCCTGCCTGGAGCTGCACCCAGGGGTGGGGGGGGGGCATCGCGGGCGGTCTGGCGGGGCATGGAGGAGAGGCAGGCTGGACTGGCTGCTGGCCTGTGCAGGCTTGCGGTTCTGAAGGTCATCCTGGCATTCACTCTCGGACAGTGCATTTTTTCTTTTTTTTTTTGGGATATGTTGGATATGTGTGTTTTTGTAGGTTTTTGTGTGGTTGGGATATGTGTGTTGTCTTTGTGTTGTGCTGCTGTGGGCTGGGGGAAACAATATTTCGTTTCATTTCATGTGCGCGGGTGCATGGAGAGAAATGACAAATGATCCTGACGTGTGTGTGTGTGTGTGTGTGTGTGTGTGTGTGTGTGTGTGTGCGTGCGTGCGTGCGTGCGTGCGTGCGTGCGTGCGTGCGTGTGTGTGAGTGAGCGAGAGAGAGAGAGACAGGGAGATGTTGATTTAATGGTTCCCACAGCTTTGTGCATATCAGTCAAACTGCGTGATGTGATGTGTATTTTGTCAGTGGGGAGGGAGACAGCATGGAGCGCCCCGGCTGACCTCTATATAAGTTAGAGTTTAATGTGATTGACGTGTTATAGGTGATCCTGGCAGAAGTTTGGCTGATGACATGTCACCGCTTAATACAATGCACGTGCATTTTAAAGTGGGTTGGATTTGTTCACGTCTGTCATGTCTCTAATTTCTGCAGTAAACAATAGATTACCGTACGCACCCTGGATGTATCCTCATATTTTGAGTTAAGATGGGTCAGAAATATTCCCCCTCCCCCCCCTTTATTTTCTCCCCAATTGTATCCGGCCAATTACCCCACTCTTCCGAGCCGTGCCCGTCGCTGCTCCATCTGCCGATCCGGGGAGGGCTGCAGACTACCACATGCCTCCTCCCATACACGTGGAGTCACCAGCCGCTTCTTTTCACCTGACAGTGAGGAGTTTCACCAGGGGGACGTAGCGCGTGGGAGGATCACACTGTTCCCCCCAGTTCCCCCTCCCGAACAGGCGCCCCGGCCAACCAGAGGAGGCGCTAGTGCAGCAACCAGGACACATACCCACATCCGGCTTCCCACCCGCAGACACAGCCAATTGTGTCTGTAGGGACGCCCGACCAAACCGGAAGTAACCCGGGCATTCGAACCGGCGATCCCCGTGTTGGTAGGCAACGGACTAGACCGCCACGCTACCCGGACACCCCCTGGTCAGAAATATTCTAGAAGCACCTTTCCCTTCTAGAATATAAGTGGAGGGACCCAAAATTCAGAAGGTTAGATAGATCATAGATTATATCTCGTGACACACTCCAGCTCTAACAGAGGAGGCAGTTTCCTGCTAAAAGCAGCCTTTTTCTTTTACCAACTGTCGACTGGCTATTGATCTGAGGACAGTCGTGGTCCCCCACTGGGAGAATAACAAACCATAAACACTGCCGGATCACACCATATCCACGAGCAACACTCCCAACAGCTTTATCGATCAATCTCCAAATGCTTTTGGCATTTGCGCATGACCTTTTTATTTATTTATTTATTTATTTTGCAGCATTGCCATCAAAGTTTGTCATTTCTGTCTTACTGTGTGATATCTAAATAAATAAAAGCCACTTCACACAGACCAGGGGGGCACAAGACGACGGAGAACACACAAGAGCTGTTCCGTTGTTGGCACCGCTTGCGAAGCGGCAGCGCACTTAGCTCGACAATGAGACCAACTCATGCGTCCCAGCTGCTGCCGTGGCCCACTGTACATGCCGGCTACACAACAGACCAGCGTCTGTGCTCGCTCGCTGGCACAGACAGACAGAAATGTATCAAAACTGATAAATAAATGCATTGGGCCTCAGCCTGTCTCGTTAAAACAATGGGCCTCAATGAAATGCCATTGTTTGCCCCACAAGCGCTCATTTATATGCTTATGTGGGGTATTAAAGGGACAGATGCATCCACAGAGCGATGATTGTTTCATAAATTGACACTAGCGTGCAGTGGCGGCTGGTGCTAATTTTTTTTTTGGGGGGGGGGGCAATTTACTTTGGCGCTGCACACCTGACAGCTGCTTTAATGTCCACACAGTCACAGAGTTATTAAGAAGGACAATGTAGCCTATAGATGCTATCAGGGTTCGTAGACGCTGGATGATTGACAGTCGAGACAAGACGTGATGATGGGTGTGAACATGCTTGACAGCCACGAGAATTGTCCAATCACATTAGATCAAAAAACAATACCAATTCGCTGCCATAAAAGTGGGAGTGTCTGGGGCGCGTGTGCACAGAACTGCGCCCTCTGGAAAATCTAAAGAAACCAATCAGACAGCAGCCTCAGGTCACCTGCTCGCCAGAAGTTTGAGGGCTTACATAAGGTATCGTTTGGCCCCTCACCCAGGGGAGCCCAGTATCACACCAAAGCGTGGAATACACCCGCCGGTCCAACGTGTCAGTGTCACGGTTGGCCTCCGCTCAGGCGTGAAAAGTACACGCGTGTGTGAAGGTGCAGTGCCAGCAGGGGGCGATGATTAACTCAATGCCAGCAACTCCCCACGCATACAGCATTTTCCAAAATCCCTCCCCTAACCCTAACCCTAAACCAACCATAACCATAACCCTAACCCTAACCATAACCATAACCATAACCCTAACCCAACCCTAACCTGCCTTTACCTCTTAATCATCGCCCCCTGCTGGCACTGCACCCCCATGCACGCGTGTACTTTTCACGCCTGAACGGAGGCAAACCGTAACACTGACACGGTGGCGTGATACCGGGTTGCCCAGGAAGTATATGTATTCAGACAGAAATCAACCAAATACCATTTGGAGCCAATGTTTAATGGCTGCTGACAGGCGCTCACAGACTGAAAAACATTTTTATTTCATAATTTGCAATATACAACTAAATTATATTTAACATGTTTAAGTAGATTTTCATCTCTTGATATTTGAAGGGGGTGGCGCCCCAACACCCTGTACTGGCCAGCCGCCACTGCGCGTGAAGGGAAAAGGACAAAGACCAACTGTCTACTATCATTTCCAACCAAGTCGTTTCCCTGTCGAACGCAGTGCATCTCATTTATCACCTGCATGTGCGGTGCTGCTCTGCCAGTGATGCGCAGCCATGGGAGGCAGTGCCTCACCCAGGCTAATAAGAAAAAAAAGATGAAATATCATGATAGTTTTTTGAAAAAAATATTCATTTATTTACTTGCTTATTTTTTTTAAACTTTAATTTGCTAAGATTGTCGTAAAAAAAATGTTTTTTAATCATGTATAACTTGTTGTTTTATCGCTAAAAGGCGTGCCCTATTCTGGATGGCTTGCCCCCAAAGCTAGCATCGGTGAATGCAGGCTGCTGAGGCAGAGTCTGCTTGTGCCTCTCTGGCACAAATAAATATACACTGCTCAAAAAAATAAAGGGAACACATAAGCAATGCAATGTAGCTCCAAGTCAATCACACTTTTGAGATATCAACCTGTCCAGTTAGGAACCAACACTGATTTGTGAATCAATTTCACCTGTTGGTAACTTGTCTAATTTGCAAGACAACCCCTATAAAAGGAATGGATTTGCAGGTGGTGGCCACAGACCATTTGCCTGTCCTCATCTTTTCTGGCTGATCTTTGGTTAGTTTTTCATTTTGCTAGTGCCCTCACCACTAGAGGTGGCATGAGGCGGTATCTGCAACCTACAGAAGTTGCTCAGGTAGTGCAGCTCATCCAGGATGGCACATCAATGCGTGCTGTGGCAAGAAGATTTGATGTGTCTCCCAGCACAGTGTCCAGAGCATGGAGCAGGTACCAGGAGACAGGCCAGTACACCAGGAGACGTGGAGGGGGCCGCAGGAGGACAAAAACCCCGCAGCAGGACCGCTATCTGGTCCTTTGTGCAAGGAGGAACAGGAGGAGCACTGCCGGAGCCCTACAAAACGACCTTCAACAGGCCACTAATGTGCAGGTTTCTGCTCAAACAGTGAGAAACAGAATGCATGAGGATGGTATGAGGGCCCGACGTCCACAATTGGGGCCTGTGCTCACAGCCCAACACCGTGCAGCCCGATTGACCTTTGCCAGAGAACATCTTGGTTGGCAGATTCGCCATTGGCGCCCTGTGCTCTTCACAGATGAGAGCAGGTTCACACTGAACACGTGACAGACGTGAGAGATTCTGGAGACGCTGTGGAGAACGTTCTGCTGCCTGCAACATCCTCCAGCATGACCGGTTTGGCGGTGGGTCAATGATGGTCTGGGGAGGCATATCCTTGGAGGGCCGCACAGACCTCTACGTGCTAGCCAGAGGTACCATGACTGCCATTAGGTACCGGGATGAGATCCTCAGACCCATTGTCAGACCATATGCTGGTGCAGTGGGCCCTGGGTTCCTGCTCATGCATGACAATGCTCGTCCTCATGTGGCCAGAGTGTGTCAGCAGTTCCTGTATGTCGAGGGCATTGATGCTATGGACTGGCCTGCACGTTCCCCAGACCTGAATCCAATCGAGCACCTCTGGGACATCATGTCTCGTACCATCTGCCAACGCGATGTCGCACCACAGACTGTCCAGGAGTTGACCGATGCCCCGATCCAGGTCTGGGAGGAGATCCCTCAGGAGAACATCCATCGTCTCATCAGGAGCATGCCCAGACGTTGTAGGGAGTGCATACAGGCACGTGGAGGCCACACACACTACTGAGCCTCATTTTGAATCGTCCTAAAGAATTTCCACAGAAGTTGGATCAGCCTATGTTCTCATTTTCCACTTTGATTTTGAGTATGATTCTGAATCCAGACCTTAATGGGCTAATGATTTTGATTTCCATTGATCATTCTTAGGTTATTTTGCTCTAAACACATTCCTCTGTCTAATAAATAAAGATTTGCAGCTGAAATATTTCATTCATCGAGGTCTATATTGTGTTTTTAGGTGTTCCCTTTATTTTTTTGAGCAGTATAGTTCACTGCCTAGCCAGCCATGGACCTCGCTGCATCTAAAGCCGTGTTCACACCGAAAGACGCAAAATAGTTTCGCGCGACGAGATTAAATACAAAATCAATGCAGACGCGCGACGAGGGGCGACAAGTCGCTCTGTCGCTCCGGGCGACGCGATTCGCGCTGTAGGAGCGACGCGATGACGCGGAGCGACAATCGCACGAGGCGATTTTGTACTTGAAATATTTCAACTACAGCGACATTTTCGCGCTGACGCTGTGCGCGAAAGCCAATCAGTGTCGAGAGTCGAAGGACGTCACGATTGCCGCTGGTTCATTCGAAAAAACTGAGAGAAACGAGGCGGTGAAATTCCCCGAGCTCTCGGCGTCTCCCGATCGTCTCATGAACCCACACACGGCGGCGTTTGGTTCTCCTGAGGGACCTTCTCAACAACAGATACAGAGCAGCAATTCGCAGTATACCGGCCATGGTTAATGACGCGCACAAATGGCGGAAAGACGTTGTCGGTATATATAACATTAGCCCCTCCTCCTTTTTCCCGTTCTGTAGCACGAGTGTTTTTGTGGCGCGACAAATTAAAAGTCTGTGCGACGTCTCGCGCGACGCGAGTAGAGCGACGCGAATTATTTTGTGTCTTTCGGTGTGAACACGGCATACTATGGAGGTAGATTTGTCTTTTTATTATCCAATCAAAAAATAGATCACCTCAATCAAAAAATATATTGTAGCGAATTCGGGGGACAAGGCAACAGGAACTGCCGCGGCCGGGAAGCGAACCGGTATCGCTCGCACCGCAGGTGACATGCTAACCGCTCGACTAAAGGGTCAGACCCGCCAATCAGGGTGTCTACTTATCTATGGACGTTACACTACCCCCCTCCTTTGGCATATCAGCCTCTTCATGCCTCAGGGCGTATGCGATGGCCTTACGGTCGCTCCATCCCACTTCTGACGCAAATGTAGCGAATTCGGGGGACAACGCAACCACAGGAACTGCCGCGGCCGGGAAGCAAACCCGTATTGCCCGCACCGCAGGAGACATCGCTAACCGCTCGACTAAAGGGCCACACCCCCCAGCCAGCGGCCAGCGTGTCTCCTTATCTATGCACGTTACAATATTGTCAGTCAAAAAATAACTCACCTTAATCAAAAAAAATATTTTCAATCAAAGAAAATAAGTTTTCAAATGCAATTTTTTGGATCTCAAATATTTTTTTGCATTCAAACAAATTTGTTCTTTGATTGAAAATATTTTTTTTGATTGAGGTGAGTTATTTTTTGATTGACAATATATTTTTTGATTGAAGTGATTTATTTTTTGATTGGATAATGAAAAGACAAATCTACCTCCATACATTACTGTTACCTCTGCCATATACTGAAACTGAAAAGTGAGCTTGTGTGTAGCTTGCCTGCTTCCACCCGGACCATGTCAGTACTCCCAACAGAAATTCAGAGTTGGTTTAAAATCAACATGTGTCCAATGTAATAAACGTAACCCTATACTTAAAAGGGATCTATAGAGCAATTTAAAAACATAAATGTATAAATAATGATATCAAAATACCGGCGTGTTCTCCTTCGCTGATCACTTAATTTACACAGCAGCATGTGCATCTTCGTGACCTAGTGCTTATGTGAGGTTGTGGGACACATCCCCTTGAATTGAGTGATGTCCTCGTTTTATAAATGTGATTAGACAAGACATGAATGAGATGGACAACAAAGCCTACAATGACCACTAGGGCTGGGCAGTAATTCAATATTATTGTTTATTGTCTTTCAGTTGTATTATATTGGGATGAAATTCGGATGTTGTCACATCATGATACACAATTTTGTCGTCTCAAGCAATGATAAGGAGACTCTATTTACTAAAGCTTCTTAGAAAATTAGGTCTGGTATATTTTTTGGGGGGGAGGGGTTTTCCTCCCTTTTTGTCCCCAATTTTACTTGGCCAATTACCCCACTCTTACCCCCACTCGGTCGCTGCTCCACCCCCCTCTGCCGATCCGGGGAGGGCTGCAGACTACCACATGCCTCCTCCGATACATGTGGAGTCACCAGCCGCTTCTTTTCACCTGACAGTGAGGAGTTTCACCAGGGGGACGTATCGCGTGGGAGGATCACGCTATTCCCCCCAGTCCCCCCTCCCCGAACAGGTGCCCCAACCGGCCAATGGAGACGCTAGTGCAGCAACAGGACACATACCCACATCCGGCTTCTCACCCGCAGACAAGGCCAGTTGTGTCTTTTGGGATGCCCGACCAAGCCGGAAGTAAGGAGATTTAAAATATTTGAGGGAAGCATTATTTGAAAACTAATTGAGATTATACTTGACATTACCAAATAGCTCAATGTGATGATTAACAGTTGGATTATTTAAAATGGTGTTTTTGCACATGTGAGCAGATATCATATCAGCCATAGATAGACGACAGATAGAAAATGTAGCTGATATTGAAAAATCCTACCGGTGGCTAGAAAAGGCCGGACTGAAGGACTGCACAGACCATAGCAGCACAAGAACAAGCACTCGGGACCAGATCGGTTGAGGCAGGGGTCTACCACACCAGACAAGACCCAAGATGCAGGCTGTGCGTGCAAAGATGCAGGGTGTAAAATGCTAGCAGGGAAAGTGTAAACTAAATGGCAGCGATAGTGTACAGGAAACTATACTGAATACAGGGTGGAAGTCCCCCAGTCCAAATGGGAGCCACTGCCAAAGGTGGTTGAGCATGGCAGAGCTAATCATTGGATGGCAGGCGGGGGCGGGGACACACACACACACACACACACACACACACACACACACACACACACACACACACACACACACACACACACACACACACACCTAGGGACAATTTAGTACGGCCGATTCACCTGATCTACATGTCTTTGGACTGTGGGAGGAAACCGGAACACCCGGAGGAAACCCACGCAAACACGGGGAGAACATGCAAACTCCACACAGAGGACGACCCGGGACGAACCCCCGGGGCTCGAACTTCAGGACCTTCTTGCTGTGAGGCGACCACGTTAACCACTGCACCACCGTGCCGCCCGATTATGCAGTATACATATTCGTTTATTTTTTCTATGGTCTCCTCCATTAGAATTAATTCCAATCCTAATTCTAAGATTAACCCTAATCCTACGTCCTATCTAAAACGACCATGGGCAGTCAAAATGACCGCCGGCTTTTAAACTCTATATATTCTGTCAAGATAAATACCCAATTGAGATATTAATGCATTGAATAGCCTGTGTCTGTTAGGGAAACGACTGGCGCCAATATTAACATTTTAACAACTATAATACTATTTTTAAACAATTTTAACTTCAGAGAGACATGGTCGAGCTTGTTTAGCAAAATTGAAAAAGTGAAAATATTACCTGAAAAACAAAACAGAAAACGCATATTGCTAATCTAACAAACGTAACAAGGCCTATAAAATGTGAAATGTAAAAAAAGAACTGAAAATAAATATTAATACAGTCCCAAACAATGACCGAAAACTCTATATTCTGTCAAGATAAATTTGTGATATGAATGCATTACATATGTTAATATGTCTGTTATGAAACTAACTGACACCAAAATTAATATTTCAACAACTTTTAATACTATTTTTCAAACAATTTAAAATGGCTGATGTCCAACACCTGTAAATACTGCAACGCGTCGGTAATAGTCATGGTGCGTCTGTAACGGCGTCTGTAACCAGACATGTTGGCAATAATCAAAAATCATATTTAGACTATTACTCTGCACTGGAGAACGCCAGTTTTTTTTTTTCTAGAACAGAGCAATGAACTTCACAAAGCAAACGATGCGACCAAAACACGTCATAAATAGACATGACGCACACGATCACGCACAAATTACAAAGCGGTCATTTTGACCACTCATGGTCGTTTTAGATAGATCTCATAACTTTGTGTGTGTGTGTGTGTGTGTGTGTGTGTGTGTGTGTGTGTGTGTGTGTGTGTGTGTGTGTGTAATTGATCTAAAACTAATTACTAATGATAAATGCAAATATATGCAATTTTAGGAGAATTCGGGGGGCGGCAGGTCTGTATCTTTTCTTTTCTTTTTTTTCCACAAAGTTATTAAACTTTGAGACTCCAAAACGGTCATAATGACCGTCTTCGTTAAAGAAGTGAGGACCGGTTAAAATGTGGCCAAAATGTCCTCACTCTGATGGGGGGGAACAAATTGGCCCTCACAAAGGCAGAAGTACAAGAACACCAAGCCCGTAGCTGGGGGGGGGGGGGTTCGAACGAACCTCCCCACACAGCAAAAGGTCTACAATTTCAGGTAGTTTTTTTAAAGTGTGTCCCCCTTTTAAATAACGATGTGCAATTCTAAATTAATCTAAAAAATAAAAAAACACTGAAGCCCCTAACATTGTTAAAAGCACCACATTAGAGCATAGTTTCTTCCAAGTGGACTAGCCCTACTTCCTTCCTCAATCAAACAGAGCGTCGAGTCACGCATAGCTTACTGTAACGGAGCCAGCTAGCCGGCTGGTGATGGCTAAACTAAACCATCCTGAAATTAACCTCAAAATGGGTCGAAAGGAGCAAGATGTTTGAAAGAGGAAGCAATCTGCAGCCTCACTTTCTCAAAACTTTGGACAGATGTTCAGAAAAAAAGCCAAACAGGCAAAGTTTATTAACTAGTTAGCATAGCTAAGGTTTGCTGGCGTTAGTTAGTAGCTAGTTATGAACATATAGTAGCGGATTCGGGGGGCAGTCTGGGAGACCGTCGCCACAGCCGGGACACGAACCGGTGTCTCCCACTCCGCGAGCGACAACGTTAACCAGTCGACTAAATGGTCCGACCCCTTAGTCAAGGACCAACGTGTCTACTTATCCATGCATGCTACACTGCCCCCCCCCTCCTTCAGCATATCAGCTCCCTCATGCCTCTGGGCGCACGCGCTTCCGATGACCTCACGGTCTCACCCTCCCACTTCTGACACCAATGTAGCGAATTCGGGGGGCAGTCTGCGAGACCGTCGCCAAAGCCGGGATGCGCACCCGTTGCTGTTCTCGAGTCTCCAACCGGCTACATCAGAACAGTGGCGTCTGGAGAGAGCATCAGCATTGTTGTGTCGGCTGCCTCTCCGGTGCTCCGTGGTGAAGGTAAATCCCTGCAAGGCTTCTATCCATCTGGCGATGCATGGTCTGTCCTCAGTAGGAAGTCATTTCCATACAGGTAAGGCTTAAACTGCTTTACGGCCTGTACCACTGCCAGGAGTTCTCTCCGAGTCACACAATAGTTCCTTTCTTCCTTGCTCAAGGCTCTACTGTAATAAGCCACCACTCTTTCCCCTTCCCCACTGGGCTGCGACAGGACTGCTCCCACACCTACATCACTGGCGTCAGTGTCAAGTATGAATGGCCGCTGCCTGTCTGGGAGGGCTAGCACTGGTGCCTGGGTCACGGCTTTCTGGAGTATCTGAAAGGAGCTCTCACATGCTTCATTCCAGTGGAACCGTCGTCCCTTCTCGGTGAGCTGGTGGAGCGGACGGGCTCTGTCTGCAAAGGCGCGGACGAACCGACGGTAGTATGATGCCAGTCCCAGAAAACTCCTCACTTGCTTTCCCAAGGTGGGCGTTGGCAAATCCCTGTCTGCAGTGACCTTGTCAGGGTCTGTGGACACACCTCCGGGCCCCACCACATGTCCAAGGAACCTTGTCTCCCGCTGCAATAGATTGCATTTTCTTGGATTCAGTCGTAGGTTGGCTGCCTTGATGCGTTCGAGCACCAGTCGGAGGTTGGAGAGAGCCTCTGTAAACGTAGCTGCATGCACCAGGAGGTCATCCAGGTACACCATGCAGGCAGAGCGAGGGATGGGGCCAAGGACACGCTCCATGAGGCGTCAAATGTGGCCGGGCTATTACATAAGCCAAATGGCATGACTGTGAATTGCCAGAGTCCTCGGCCAATGGTGAAGGTGGTCTTTGCACGGGATTCTGGGGCCATCTCTACCTGTCAGTACCCACTTCTTAGATCCAGGGAGCTGAACCATTGGGAACCTGCCACACAGTCCAGGGCCTCGTCGATGCGGGGGAGTGGGTATGAGTCTTTCCAGGTCAGGTTGTTGAGTCGCCGATAGTCCACACAAAATCGGAGGGAACCATCCTTCTTGGTAACCAGCACAGCAGGGGACGCCCACGGGCTATCTGAGGGTTCAATGATGCCTGCAGCTGCCATCTCCTGGATCTTTGCTTCTGCCTCTTGAAACTTCATCAGAGGGAGACGGCGAGCTCTCTGGCAGACTGGGTCCGCATTACCAGTGTCAATGTGGTGCTGTACAAGATCCGCACGGCCACACTCCAGATCACTCGAAGTGAAGAGGCGCCTGTTCTCTATCAGCAGGTTCTGTACCTGCTCCCCCTCCTCTTGGCTCAAACCCTTCATGCACTTTTGGGACAGTTCTTCCAGTGCAGAAGCCGTTTCTGGTGATGTATCTTCCCATGGGCCTGAAGCCAAGCACAAGTTTCGTGGTCCACCTGTATTGCCCCCCGGATTGCTGCGTACAGTAATGGCATTCAGCATTTGGTTGCCCACCTCCAGCTGTGGTCTGGCTGCCCGTACCACCGCACCAATGGCTCTCAAGGCAACCAGTCCAAGGATACAGCCCTCTTGTATGTTTGCTTGCCAAAATTCTTGCTGTACCTCCATTTCTCCCATCTTAAGGGTCAGTTTACTTCTCTCCTCCATTCTAGCACACTGACCGGTAACTGTCTCCATCTTTACTTCTGTCGGCATCCACTGTACTTCTTCTCCTAGGACCCCTGGTCTCGCCAAGCTGATGGTGGACCCGGTGTCGACCAGGGCAATGCAGGTATTGCCATTCAGCTGACAGGAGACATGGAGGCTGAAGCCAGCGCCAATCCGCCCAACGACTCTGGGACTGTTACTCAGGGGGGAGGTTGTGTGGGCCGGCCAGTCCCCCTCTAGGCCGACCCTTGGTCGTTTTCCCAGTTCAGAAGTGGCGGCTACTTGGGTGACAGGCCTCTGTACTTGTTGGTAGAAGTGTCTTTTTGTCTTCTGACACTATATTCTTTGGTGCCCTGGTTTCCCACAGCCCCAGCACAGAAATGGCTCTGCTCTTCGTGCTGCCAGGACGGATGTGCGTGGCTCCTCCTCACTTTCCTGTAGTGCCTGCACATGATGGTGCAGTGTTGGGGCCGCTCCTTTTTCCGTCATAATGGCCTCCACCTCCTCTGCAGCGCCTCTTCAATGGTGAGTGGCTTGGCAAGCCGCACCTGTTGCCTGAGGTGAGGTGGCTGTAGAGCCCGTAGGAAGAAGTCCAGGGCCAGGCATTGGGTGGCAGATTGGGGCATATCGGGAATACACACGGCTCACCAGGTGTTGAATGTCAGCCACCAAGGTACCCAACTTCTCCTGGCCATGTCTCTGTCTTGAATGGAGTTGATCCCGGAGGCTGATTAGTGATTGGGTGTTGCCAAACCGGTGACCCAGGGCAGTGGTTAGCGCCCCCAGTGATAGATCTCCAGCTGCCAGGTCTAGGAGTGCCTGCCTTGCTTCTCCCTCCAGGGCTGCTTCTAGGTTGACTACTTGCTGGTTTTCTGTCCATCTCATCACCCTAGCAATCAGGTTGAACTGTGCAAGGAATCCCTCCCAGCTGGAGCTCCCGTCGTAGCGCCCCAACTTCACCGAGTGAGTGTTTGGGCCTGGCCAGGGGTTGGAACGCGAAGTGCAGGGACGGGACTGGGGAAGGATGGCCTCGTGTCCTCTTGTTCGTTGCCATGGGTCAGTAGAGTTGGTGAGTCTTGTGCTAGAACCATATCTGCAAGGTGTGTTCAACTCTCCAGTAGTGGCAGATGGGGCAGTGAGTAACTTGGGTTGAAGCTCCCTCTCTGTAGATCGTGTCCAGCTTGCTGCTGGGGTTTCCCCCTGGTGGCACACTCTCCAATCGTGCCCAACTTGCTCCTGATGGCCGCCGCTGGTGGCTCTCTCTCCACAGATCTTGTCCAACTTGCTTCTAGAATGGGGATTGATGATCAATGCTCCATTCACACAATGGCATAAGAAAACATTGGTAATCGGCAACCATTCAACAAGACCATCTCACTTACGTAGCTGCAGTTGAAATTGATTGAAATGATTGCTTCTCCAGTCAGTCGACAAACCTGAGACCCAAATATCAGTCCTGATGGATAGCAGGAAAGAAGCCAGCATCAAAGAAAACAGGCACACACTCAAGTCTGTAGCAGAGACTGTACTTCACTGTGGTCGCCAGTGTATTGCACTTAGAGGTACAACTGAGCAGCAGCATTCTACTGGCAACCCTGGAAAATTCTTGGCCCTGATGAATCTACTTGCAAACCATGATGAGATGCTGAAGCAGCACATGGCAAAGCCAAAGCTCAGAAATGCCACCTACCTCTCACCCCAAACCCAAAATGAGATGATTGACGTGATAGGAAAGCGAATGATTCAGGCCCAGCTTGCGGAAGAGGTCAAAAATGCACAGATCTATACAATCATGGTGGATGAGGTGACATCCCATAATGTAGAGCTGATGCCAATGTGTGTAAGATTTGTGGACAAAGACTTACACTACCGTTCAAAAGTTTGGGATCACCCAAACAATTTCGTGTTTTCCATGAAAAGTCACACTTATTCACCACCATATGTTGTGAAATGAATAGAAAATAGAGTCAAGACATTGACAAGGTTAGAAATAATGATTTGTATTTGAAATAAGATTTTTTTTACATCAAACTTTGCTTTCGTCAAAGAATCCTCCATTTGCAGCAATTACAGCATTGCAGACCTTTGGCATTCTAGCTGTTAATTTGTTGAGGTAATCTGGAGAAATTGCACCCCACGCTTCCAGAAGCAGCTCCCACAAGTTGGATTGGTTGGATGGGCACTTCTTTGAGCAGATTGAGTTTCTGGAGCATCACATTTGTGGGGTCAATTAAACGCTCAAAATGGCCAGAAAAAGAGAACTTTCATCTGAAACTCGACAGTCTATTCTTGTTCTTAGAAATGAAGGCTATTCCATGCGAGAAATTGCTAAGAAATTGAAGATTTCCTACACCGGTGTGTACTACTCCCTTCAGAGGACAGCACAAACAGGCTCTAACCAGAGTAGAAAAAGAAGTGGGAGGCCGCGTTGCACAACTGAGCAAGAAGATAAGTACATTAGAGTCTCTAGTTTGAGAAACAGACGCCTCTCACAGGTCCCCAACTGGCATCTTCATTAAATAGTACCTGTTAGAGCCTGTTTGTGCTGTCCTCTGAAGGGAGTAGTACACACCGGTGTAGGAAATCTTCAATTTCTTAGCAATTTCTCGTATGGAATAGCCTTCATTTCTAAGAACAAGAATAGACTGTCGAGTTTCAGATGAAAGTTCTCTTTTTCTGGCCATTTTGAGCGTTTAATTGACCCCACAAATGTGATGCTCCAGAAACTCAATCTGCTCAAAGAAGTGCCCATCCAACCAATCCAACTTGTGGGAGCTGCTTCTGGAAGCGTGGGGTGCAATTTCTCCAGATTACCTCAACAAATTAACAGCTAGAATGCCAAAGGTCTGCAATGCTGTAATTGCTGCAAATGGAGGATTCTTTGACGAAAGCAAAGTTTGATGTAAAAAAAATCTTATTTCAAATACAAATCATTATTTCTAACCTTGTCAATGTCTTGACTCTATTTTCTATTCATTTCACAACATATGGTGGTGAATAAGTGTGACTTTTCATGGAAAACACAAAATTGTTTGGGTGATCCCAAACTTTTGAACGGTAGTGTAAATATCAGGGAAGAACTGCTAGAGATTTGTTCTCTACCATGAATCACAGGCCGTCACATCGCAACTACAATTAAGGATGTGATGAGTCACCTAAGCATAGAAATTGTCGAGGTGATTGTCGAGGACAGGGTTATGACGGTGCTAGCAACATGAGCAGCAAAAATGTCGGTGTCCAGGCTCTGATCAAGAAGGATGCACCTAAGGCAGTGTACATGCACTGCAATAGACATTGCCTGAACCTTGTCATTGCACGCTTCTGTGCTCTCCTAATTGTGCGCAACATGATTGGCAAGATGAAGTCTGTCATCATAGTCTTTACCTACAGTCCGAAGAGGGAACACCTACTCAGGGAGGTTGTAAATAAGGACGCATACTCTGCTGGAAAGAGGAAACCCCTCATTGACATATCTTGCACAGGATGGGCAGAAAGACACAATGCCTATACAGCCACTTTTATAGTGCCTTCGTCTTCATTGTTAAGGCTCTAGAAGTCATGGCACTTGGTCTTTATACAGAAGAGTACAGCCAAGATGTCACCACTGGATGGGAGGGCAATTACAAAGCAGAGGCCTATGGTCTCTGGTCTGGGCCCCAAAACTTCGGTTTCTTCATGGTCTACCAAGTTTTATCCCAACTTGCAGGCATAACATTGAAGCTGCAAAGAACCTCAATTGACATTGTCGAGGCATTTAGCATAGTAGATGAGGTGAAGAATATCTGCAAGGAGCTACGTGAGACAATTGAGGATGACTTCAACCAGATCTACGAGCAAGCAATCAGGATGGCTGCTCAGGTCAATGTGGAGCCTACCAGTCAACCAATGTCTTCTGGAAGGCAGACACACAGGGGAAATGCACCTGCTGAAATTGTGCAGGACTACAATCGTCACAACATGGCTATACCCTTCCTAGACCATGTAATCTTGGAATTCAAATCCAGATTTAGTCCACTATCTGTTACAGCATCAAGGCTCCTGGGCCTAATTCCGTCTGTACAGTGCCACTCAGATGTGACAGTGGACATCTCTGAAGCAGCTCACCTTTACCAAGATGACTTACCTTCACCAGAACTGATTGACCAGAAACTGAAAAGCTGGAAACTGAAGTGACAAAACAAGTCATCAGAAGAACAAAGGCCAACTTTATGTGCTGAGGCAATCAAAGAATGTGATGCGCTGATCTACCCAAACATCTTCAAGCTTCTCAAAATAGCTTGTACTCTTCCAGTCACCTCCCATGAGTGTGACTGGTCAAACAAATGACTGCTTGTCATCCCTGGCCCTCATCCGCACACACTATGATATTGCAGTGGACCTAGATGAAGCTGTCAACACTTTCTCCAAACTGCACCCAAGGAAATTAGAACTGACCAGTGTTCTCATTCCATAAGTGTCAAGACAAAGACATGGACATGGACAGCAACAAGAGAGGCATTGACAGAGAGTAGAAGAGAGACAAGTGGGGATGATGAGAGGAGATGAGAGACATCAACAGAGAATACAAGGTGAGGAGGAGCAGAATAGAGGGAGGACAGAGACAGACAAATACATGGACAGCAAAAAGACAGGAGAGGCATTGACAGAGATCACCAAAAAAAGCTAGAGGAGAAGAGAGAGAGAGAGAGAGAGAGAGAGAGAGAGAGAGAGAGAGAGAGAGAGAGAGAGAGAGAGAGAGAGAGAGAGAGAGAGAGAGAGAGAGAGACTGTCCAGAAGGGATAGACAGCAGCATGAGAGGAGATGAGAAAAGACATTAACAGACATGGAACATGAGAGAAGAGACACTGGGAGAGAGGAGAGGAGAGGAGAGGAGAGAGACAGCAACAGAGAATACAAGAAGAGGAGGAGCAAAATAGAGGGAGGAGAGAGACAGACAAATACATGCACAGCAAAAAGAGAGGCGAGGCATTGACACAGATGACAAAAAAAGCTAGAGGAGAGGAGAGAGAGACTGTCCAGAAGAGATAGACAGCAACATGAGAGGAGAGGAGGAAAGACATTAACAGACATAGAACAGGAGAAGAGAGACACTAGGAGAGAGGAGAGGAGAGAGACTGTCCAGAAGAGATAGACAGCAACATGAGAGGAGAGGAGGAAAGACATTAACAGACATAGAACAGGAGAGGAGAGGACACTAGGAGAGAGGAGAGGAGAGAGACAGCAACAGAGGAAGTGAATGGAGAGGAAAGAGACAGACTTGACATGTAGCAGAAGAGAGGGAGAAACAACAATGATAAAGAGGAGAGACAAGAGAAGAGAGGAGTGGAGAGAGAACAAAGAGATTTGTATGATGTGTTTATTTAAGGGACAGTGCATATTAATGATTTATAATCAAATGTAACATGCCAGATTTAGCCACCAGACTAATTTTCATCTGTTGTCCATTGGCAGGTTGATGTCACAGAAAGAGAATGTGAGAAAGAGGAAAGAGAGACCAGGCCATTACAGAGACAATA
Organism: Lampris incognitus; assembly: GCF_029633865.1. NCBI lineage: Eukaryota > Metazoa > Chordata > Actinopteri > Lampriformes > Lampridae > Lampris > Lampris incognitus. The sequence continues at coordinate 19,286,616 of NC_079216.1, read as the reverse complement.
GTAGGCTGAGTAGTTGGACTGATAAGTGTGTGTGTGTGTGTGGGGGGGGGGGGTATCTGATTTTGGTAAGCAATGATTTTGAGTTATTAAATATGTCAATATTTGGAGCTGTTGAGTAGTGTAGGTCATTTGGCAATAGCCTACATTATATTCCATTATATTTTGAATTGCCACCCTGGTGCTCACATTTTGTGTTTTCCTTTACATATAAAGGCATTTCCACCATAAATTGATGCAGAAAAGGCTAACATTGATGCAGAAAAATTCACCAGAACCCCCCACTTTAGAAAAAATATCAGAAGGTCCACTTTTTCAGAAAAAAGAACCAGCCCTTCCACCAGGCTGGCTACGGGCCTGAACACACACACACATAAACACAACTTCCACATGCTGTTGTCAAGTTTCACTTCCTTAAAACGCTTTTAGTCTTCCTCTTCATTCACTCTTGCTGGATTGTCTCACAGAGAAGCTTCCTTCTTCCTGCCATGCTCAATTTGTAAGGTTCAGCTTGTAGGTCAGACTAAATCCAGAGTTCTCAGGACGGACTGTCATTTGAGGTGTCCTCTACGAGTAAAATCTTACAAAACCAAGTTGCTAAGTACAGGAGACGAGGTAAGAGCTGTTTTATAAAATGTGACGTACTCTGTAAAGCGTTTACCTAAATGCAAACAATGCAGCAGAAATCAAGAAGATTTAGATAACACCCAAGCCAGCATAAGCAGAGCCGGACAGGCTTTGATAAAATTCCTTCATTTATAAAAATGTGATACTTGGTCGCTGTAGAGGAACAACGAGTGGATTTTGTCAACGTTTCTGTGACTGTAAAATTGGTTTTGATATTGATGTTGAATAATATTGATAGTTGAATGCAATCCACCTGCCCCCTACTACTGAAATCAGAGCCATTTGTGTCTGATACAGGGTCGACCCCCCACCCCTTCCCCCAATACTACTGTTTAAAATAAAAAATTGAAAGGTACATTATTGTAAGGTTACGATAGAGTTCAAGACTAAATAATGTTCTGCTATCAGTTATTCTTAAAATGGAGAACGCATGGGTAATATGACGTGTAAGTCAACGTATAGTAGTTACACGGGTTTGACCGCTTTGCTTGAGTTCCGAGGGGGTGTTCCTGGTGGCAGTGTTGTTGGTGGGGGACGCGCGGGAGCGAGAGCGGGTGCAGTATAAACGAGTGGTACACAGAGTGGACATCTGTCGGTACCGTGCCGTTTGGCCGGAGAAATAATAAATAAGTCACCGGAACCCGATTGTAATACGAGTGGTTTATCTTCGCCCCGGAGACTGTGAGGAAGAGTGTTTATAGTGTCGAACCACAGGATTACATTAGTACTAAATGTATAGTTAAACTACTTTGAAGGTCGCTAACGTCCTTAGAAAATACAATGTGCGGGTAACGGCTGTCCTACCGTGTACAGGCTTAGTGAAACTGGTTGTTCCCACCGCTGGGCTTTGCTGCCACCTACTGGTTATCCTAAATACTCTGTTTCATTCGCCATGTTCTTCAGGGGGCAACTGCATGCAATGGCAGAAGAGGCCAACCAGGGAAACAGTGACAACCCAACTCAAATGGACGCAACCGTAAGGCATTATGACCCTGGAAAAACTGCTGAGACTCTGGTCCCAGGTTCTGAATTTATCTTAAACAATCAAACAAACAAAAATAAATCTCACAAATTGTACACGGCAAATATTGAACACTGAGTTTAACGTAGGCTACACAATTCTATTTGACTTTTTTTCCCTTCTGTCTGTATGAACGTGTGTGTGTGTGTGTGTGTGTGTGTGTGTGTGTGTGTGTGTGTGTGTGTGTGTGTGTGTGTGTGTGTGTGTGTGTGTGTGTGTGTAGGTGAAGGCCCCAGCTGCTCCTGTTTGACCACCAAAGAGCTTCAGCAGAATCTGAGGGATGTGAAGCAGGGACAAAAGACCATCAAACTGTTGTTTGAAATCCCTTCATCACGCATTATTGGACATGTTCTGTCCAAATATGTGGTGAGATTCACTAAACATTACAAGCTGTAATGTAATATAATTCTGTCACAATCTAACACTCATCTGCTTATGTCTAAAGAACCTTAGACTGGTCTGAGTGCATGGTTTTTTGAAATTGTTAAAAGTTGAAAGTCTCCAGTGAGTGCAGCTGTAACATAGCACCATTGTTGAGCTCCACATGATATCCAAATGAATTGAATCAAGTGCAACTGGACTTGGTATAACCATGACCTGGATGAATGAGAACATTCACAGACATGTTGCTTCACATGATAAGATCTTCGCTACTTCCCAGTTGCAAAACCACAGCTCATAGTCTTTTTCATATGAATTTAATGTGATAAACACATTGTTGGGATAATGCAGACTTGTGTACTTGTGTATACTTTGGACTATCGAAGAACAGTCTTCCAAACTCTTGACAGTGTTCCTTTCTCATAAGTTCCAAGACACTTGGTTTAACTTGAGTTAATATCCAATGTCCTTGTGTTTCCTAGGTGTACCAGATCATAGTCATTCGCACTGGGAGCTACGACCCCAAGCATGGATTTGTGGAGCGTCGCTACAGTGACTTTGTCCACCTCCACCAGCAGCTTGTTGAGGAGTTCAGTGAGGAACTTGAGGACATCACAGTACCACGCAAACTTCTCACCGGGAATTTCAACACAGACAGCATCTCAGACCGCCGTTTGGCTCTCCAGGACTACCTTGCCAAACTCTATGCAGTGCGCTGTGTCCGATACTCACATCGTTTCCAGGCATTTTTCACTGAGCAGGAGCAGATGCATGCACACGGCCTGCTGCGGGCAGGCCAGTTCAGAGCATCCCAGGTGCAGCTGCAGACTGTTCTAGACATCCAGGAGAAGCTGGCGCCATGGCAGAGCCCCGCCCTGCTCGTTCCAACGCTGTGTGCCCTTGCTGTGTGCCACTATGACCTGGAGGAACCAGGAGAAGCTTTCACTATCGCCCGAAGGGCACTGCTGCCAGTGAGGCGCTATGGGCTCAAGGAGTACAGGGCGCCACTGCTGGATCTCTTGGTGAACTTGGGCTACCAGCTGGGACATCCCGTGGCTCAGTTACAGGAAGAACTGACATTGTTTCGAGATGCAGAGAGGGGGCTGGTGACTGTTTGCTCTCTGAAGGAGTTGGTGGTGCAAAAGTTCACCTAGGAGCAGGGATGTAGTGGTGGCTAAACGCGTAAATGGCGTTTATGCACCTCCTGCATTTCAGAAATAGCATTTACTCACCTCTTAATAGCATATACGGACCTCTCTCACTCTCAATAGAGTTTACACAACTTTAAAATTTGCTAGAGTTAGCGTTTCCTATTGTTTTACCAGGACAAGAATCAGAATTAACCTTATTGACCATCCCAGTGTGCATGCACACAAGGAATGGAGATACACAGCAGCTTCTACCACTTGCAGACATCACTCACACAGAAAACAAACAACAACAAAAAAAGCCGTAGTATATTCAAAATTGCGCTGCATTTTCAGCATTTATGGCATCTGTGATCAACCACAGAGAAAAGTCAATTGTTTATTTACTTGAAGTTCATATAGAGTTAAATCAATATGATGGTTAACTTTTGTTTGCGCCTATAGTAAAATGAACGAGTTGTTACTGTATTGGAACGGTTTCCTTTATTTCTAGAGCCTCCCTGCCACTAGGGGCATAGTTCCATTATATTGAGTCTTGCCTTCTAGAGGCATATAGTACTATATTTCCAGCTACTCTCTTTTCCTGTGACAACAAAGAAAATGATGGTGTGTCTTCAGTGCAGCAATGTTCATGCTCCATCATTAGCCATCACCTAGTTTCTACCCCTTTGAGTGGCAATATCTGTAAGTAAAGCTATTATCCATCATTGCTAAAATCTTTATTTTGAAGTATTTTTTACATATTTGCTACAGTTTGTATAATTTTGGTAACATGTATGACAGCACATTTTAATGATGGCATTCAGGCAATACTTTTGATGCTAGTGTAACCTATTTTTCTGGACTTAGCCTGTTAGTGATTTTAAGTTCCTGTTATAAGCTGTTGCCACAGTATATGCCTTGAGCTCTTGTTTTGAAGGCTGAAGAGAGAGCGGAAGTGCTGTACGCAGTGTTGTTGCTGTGGGGTTCTGTTGGGGGAAGAATCCAAATAAAGTGGTCCTCGTGTGAAAGTGGAACCTCCGTATTTGTTATTTTATGGTTTCATACAGTATAGGCGACATATACAAACCCTCGGTTACATTGGTGGCAGCGGTGGGATCCGGAAGTGTGCAGATCCTCAGAAGTCTCTTCGGAGCGCGGAATGACAAAGCGCGAGGGCGCGCTTCCGGGGAGGGTGACGACTGTAAACTACTAATAAGACACGTTAGCCCCTAGCTAATGGGTCTGACCCTTTAGCCGAGCGGTTAGTGATGTCGCCTTGTGGTGCAGTGCACCTCGTATCGAATCCCGCACCGGGCAAGAAAATAACCGGCTACATTGGAGGCGGTGGTGGGATTTAAGAAAACACGCACTACACTTTATAATCCCAAATCGGACGGAATGGTTGAACGCTTTAATCGCACCCTCATTGACCAGCTGGCCAAATCATTGCTCGCCTGTGGTGGTGAGTGGGACGATTATCTGAAACAGGTGGCTTTCGCCTATAACACATCTGTTCATGCCTGCACCAACTACGCTCCGTATTATCTAACTCACGGACGGGAGGCTCGTGTTCCAGTGGATGTGTTGGTGCCATCTCAGTTGGTGCGTTCGGACTTACCTCTTTCTCATGCTGACTTTGTGGCCTCTCTGGCAGGCAGGGTGGCGCTGACGCTCACGAGAAGCAGAAGTTGTACTATGATGGAATGGTCCGTCACCAGCCGTATGCAGAAGGGGATCTGGTATGGCTGCATAATCCGACAGAGGACCGTATGAAACTTGCTCCCCATTGGAAGGGGCCCTACAGGGTCCTGTCTGTGTTGGGCTCTGAGGGTAAACCTGGACTCACCTATCATATTGGCAGCCCTTTGGACTTTGATGGACAGGGGCAGGTCGTCCATTATGATAGACTGAAACCATACACACTACCGGTGGCTGCTGGTTTTTCAGATAGCCTGCCGGCTTTTCCTCTTCGTGCTCCCTCGCTGCTGGACGAGGGGTCGCCAGAGAGGGACTTTGTGGCTGAGGAGCCGCTGGCCTCTGGTGACACAGGGACTGTTCGGATTACAGGCACCAGTGAGCCACTACAGACTGTTGCTCGTTCTGGGAGGATTGTGAGAAAACCACTTCGTTTCAAGGACTTTGTCACGTTTGGTTAGCTGTTTGAAAAACAAAAAACATCACAGACAAGTCAATATGACTGTTGGAATTTCTGTTGAATGTTTGTCAGGGTCACTTGACATGTTTTTTTACTGTGATGGTACATTTTTTTCTTCTCATATGTATATAGTATGTCTGGATGCTATGGTGTATCAGAACTTTCCGGTGTACGTGGAGCATAGTGTGGCATACTTTATTGAGACTGTGCAGTGACGTGAGGGATAACATGCATAATGTTATTGTTAAGATTTTGTTTTATGGTGTTGGGTTCCTTCTGGGGTTCGCAGATTGATATGCACTTTTTTGGTTTCAGTGTGTGTTTTCTGCTTTATTTATGTATATTTAGGAGGACAGGTTGATAATGTTTTGAACAAGCCTGTGTTTTTTGCACTTATAGTGTTACTGTTTTGAAACGAGGACGTTTCTTTTTGTAGGAGAGGAGGTATGTAACCTATTTTTCTGGACTTAGCCTGTTAGTGATGTTAAGTTCCTGTTATAAACTGTTGCCACAGTATATGCCTTGAGCTCTTATTTTGAAGGCTGAAGAGAGAGCGGAAGTGCTGTACGCAGTGTTGTTGCTGTGGGGTTCTGTTGGGGGAAGAATCCAAATAAAGTGGTCCTCGTGTGAAAGTGGAACCTCCGTATTTGTTATTTTATAGTTTCATACAGTATAGGCGACATCTACAAACCCTCGGTTACACTAGCGTAAATACAGTGTTCAATGCAATACTTGATTAGTTACAACTTACATTTTATTCCTGCAAAGAAAAATTTTAGTTTTATACTTACCTGTTTCCTGAAAGATAGAGGATTAGTTATCCTAACTGTAACACTAGATTGAGTGCATAGATAAGTAGACACGTTGGCCGCTGGCTGGCGGGTCTGACCCTTTAGTCTAGCGGTTAGCGATGTCTCCTGCGGTGCGGGCGATACAGGTTCGCTTCCCGACCGCGGCAGTTCCTGTGGTTGCGTTGTCCCCCGAATTCGCTACATTGGTGTCAGAAGTGGGATGGAGCGACCGTCAGGCCATCGGAAGCGTATGCACCCTGAGGCGTGAAGGAGTTGATATGCTTAAGCGCGGGGACGCGCTTCCCAAAGGAGGGGGGTAGTGTAACATGCATGGATAAGAAGACACGCTGACGGGCCTGACCCTTTAGTCTTGCGGTTAGCGATGTCTCCTGCGGTGCGGGCGATACGGGTTCGCTTCCCGGCCGCGGCAGTTCCTGTGGTTGCTTTGTCCCCCGAATTCGCTACATTGGTGTCAGAAGTGGGATGGAACGACCGTCAGGCCATCGGAAGCGTATGCGCCCTGAGGCGTGAAGGAGCTGATATGCTTAAGTTGGCCGCTGGCTGGCGGGCCTACCCTTTAGTGGAGCGGTTAGCGATGTCTCCTGCGGTGCGGGCGATACAGGTTCGCTTCCCGGCCGCGGCAGTTCCTGTGGTTGCGTTGTCACCTGAATTCGCTACAGTATTGTATATGTACTGATAGGATATGTGTGGGAATATATATATCGTACGGGGTTGATGTAGGGACGCTATTAGAGGACGGACCGGATATTGTATTGACATCGTGGTGAATAAAGTTACAGAAAATAGCACGCCTGTCTTCGGCCTGTATATGCGTACATAGTGCCCAGGCACAGCATATTATATGGTGTCAGAAGTTTGAATCCCGTCTCAGGAGGACGTTTGAGCCGTTCGGAAGAAGTGTCGGGCGAGTTATATAACCGCGACGTGCGAACAACGTGAGTCCCGTTAGCTAAGCTAAGCTAACGCTAGCCAGCAGTTAGAGACTGTGTGCAGCTAGGCTAGTTAGCTAGCTAGACGGTCGGTTGAACGTGACGTTACAAGACAGCAAGAACGCGATGGATTCCCTTTTCTCTATCAACCCGCCGGAAAACTTTGACTTTTCTGACTTTGCTAACTGGCGCAACTGGAGTCGCCGGTTTGAAAGATTCAGAATAGCTGCTGGACTGGACAAGAAGAGTGAAGAATATCAAGTGAATTCCCTGGTTTACACAATGGGTGATAAAGCAGATGATATTTTAGGCACGCTAGGCCTAACTGATGATGAACGTAAGAAGTACAACAAAGTAAAAGAGGTTTTTGATAAGCATTTCGTCTGCAAATATAATGTGATTTATGAAAGGGCTCGTTTCAATAAGAGATGCCAAGAGCCAGGAGAGTCGGCTGAGTCCTTCATCTCTGCAGTTTACAAACTAGCAGAAAACTGTCAGTATGGTGCACCACAAGAAGAAATGATCAGAGACAGGTTAGTGGCTGGCATCAGACATAATGGCCTGTCAGAGAGGCAACATATGGATAATGACCTGACCCTAGAAAAAGCTATACTTAAAATAAGACAACATGAAGAAATCAAGAAGCAGCAACCCGTAGTGAGAGAGACTACAGACCAGAAGGAGGCAAATGTAGATCTACTGAAATTCAGGCAGAAGTCTCACAAAGATCAGACAGGTAAAACAGCCTACAAAAAGGGTCGAACAGAGCAGAAAAGCTGTGGCAGATGTGGAAAAGCTCCCGCACACTCCATGAACAACTGCGCTGCACGGGAAGCGGAGTGCAGAAAATGTCGGAAGAAAGGAAATTTTGCTGCTGTTTGCAAATCCAGCAGAGTGGATGCAGTTCAAGAGGAAGAGGAGGAGGAAGATCCTCTTTTCCTGGGAGCAGTGTCGGCAGGAGAAAAACCGAAAACATGGAAAAAGACACTGAAAGTGAATGGCCAAGAAATTACTTTCAAGTTGGACACAGGGGCGGACGTGACACTCATTCCAGCTACCGCCTACTCAAAAGAACAGCACGGCCCTCTCACCAGAGCAACAAAACCACTATGTGGGCCCAGCAACGAACCTCTTAAGGTGAGTGGTCAGTTTGATGGAGTCATGGAATACAAGGACAGGACAACGACACAACCACTGTACGTCGTACAGAAGCTGGCAACTCCTCTGCTTGGCTTTCCAGCCATTTCAGCACTGCAGCTACTGCATCCAGTGGACAGTGTGAGAGAGATGGAGGCTGAAATGAAAGAACAATACTCCAAGGTCTTCACAGGGCTGGGTTGCCTGAAGAAGGAGTACAGGATAAAGCTGAAGGAGGCAGCCAAGCCCTACGCGTTGTCGCTGACACGACGTGTACCTCTACCGCTACACGTCAAAGTCAAAGCAGAGCTCCAGAGAATGGAGGACATGGGAGTGATCATGCCCATTGAAGAGGCGACGGACTGGTGCGCGGGGATGGTCGTCACACCAAAGCCCAAAGGAAAAATCAGAATCTGCTCCGACATGACCCATCTGAACAAATACATTGTCAGAGAGAGACACATCTTGCCTGCCGTCGATGAAACCCTGGCCAAGCTCGCAGGTGCAACAGTGTTTACAAAACTGGATGCCACAGCCGGGTTCTGGCAGGTCCCTCTACATCCAGAATCAGTCCCGCTGACAACATTTATCACCCCGTTCGGGAGATACTGCTACAAGAGGCTTCTGTTCGGGATCTCGTCAGCACCAGAACATTTCAAAAGAGGCTGACAGGGCTGGAAGGCACTGAGTGTCACGCGGATGACATTCTCGTCTTTTGGGCGACACGTGAACAACATGACCGCAGGCTCCACCAGGTGTTGGAGCGGCTCTAGAAGGAGGGGCTGACGCTCAACAGTGAAAAATGTGAGTTTGCAGTGGACAAGGTCATGTTCCTGGGCCATGTCATCGGAGCTCAAGGCATCGAGGCAGACCCTGGAAAGATCAAGGCGATCAAGGAGATGCCCACACCCAAAGATGTTGCTGATGTGAGGAGGTTTGTGGGCATGGTAAACTATGTGGGTAAGTTTTCACCGCGTATCGCAGAGCTCACACAGCCGCTATGAGAACTACTCAAGACAGACACCGACTAGGAATGGGGGAGCATGCAGCAGCGTGCTTTCGACGAGCTGCGCCAGGAACTGAGTTCGCCTGCAGTTCTGGCACAGTACTGCCTGAACAGAACGACCAGAGTTGCAGCGGACGCTTCCTCCTTCGGACTGGGAGGAGTGTTGTCTCAGAAGCAACCGTCGGGGGACTGGCGCCCAGTCACATTCATCTCACGCAGCATGACAGACGCGGAGCGAAGATATTCCCAGATTGAAAAGGAGGCGCTCAACCTGGGCGTGCGAGCTTTTTCGAACGTATCTGGTCGGAATGGACTTCCTCATACAAACTGATCACAAGCCTCTCATTTCTCTGCTCGGCAGCAGAGCGCTTGATGACTTGCCACCTCGCATCCTGAGATTCAGGCTGCGACTGCTTTGCTTCACGTACCAGATCGAGCATGTGCCTGGAAAGGAACTGATCACAGCGGACGCACTGTCTCGGGCGCCAGTCCACGGAGAGCCCACAGCAGAGGACTGGCAGCTGGAGCAGGATGTGTGCATGTCCATCAACCAAATAATGGAGCACTTGCCAGTGTCGGACGACCAGCTGGCTCAGATCAGGACCGCACAGGACACAGACGATATCTGCAAAAAGCTCAAAAACATGGTGCAGACCGGATGGCCTGAAAACAGAAAATGTCTTCCGTCGGAACTTCAACCATACTGGCAGTATCACCAGCACCTGCTGATAGCAGACGGGCTACTGCTGAAGGGCGAGAGACTTGTCATCCTGCTCACCATGCAAGAGGAGATGCTCAATAAACTTCATGAAGGCCACCAAGGCATGACAAAGTGTGCCGCCAGAGCGCAGCAGTCAATTTGGTGGCCAGGTCTAACCAGTCAAATCAAACAGAAAGTGGAAAACTGTGAGATCTGTGCACGTGAGGCTCACAATGCACCGGAGCCGCTGCTGATGACACCGTGGCAGCGCATTGCAGCGGACCTCTTCCAGTGGAACAATGCGATGTACCTCGTGGTGATTGACTACTTCTCACGCTACATAAAAGTAGCCAACCTCTCATCCACCACCACAGCCCATGTGACAGAGAAGCTGGAGTCTATCTTCGCATGCCATGGGGTCCCAGAAACTGTTGTCATGGATAATGGCCCCCAGTTCTCTGCAACGGAGTTTGCATCTTTCGCCAGAGACTAAGACTTCACACACACAACAAGCAGCCCCCGCTACCCTCAAAGTAATGGGGAAGCCGAGAGAGCTGTGAGAACAGTAAAGTCTCTCCTGAAGAAGGGGGAGGATCCACACAAGGCCCTCATGGCTTACAGAGCCACCCCCTTGGCCCACGGGTCATCCCCTGCACAACTGCTGATGGACCGTAACATCAGACCGCCCTTGCCCGTCAGTCAGGAGAAGCTACAGCCAGGTTGGCCTGACATCCAGGCTTTCAGGAGGAAGGATCAGGACTTGAAAGTGAAACAAGCTTCCTGGTACGACAAAAGACACAACGCCAAGACAAGACAAGAGCTCAGACCAGGACAAAGGGTCTGGGTGAAGAACGCAAAGGAAACAGGAACTGTTTGTGGTCCAGCTCATACACCAAGGTCTTATAACATAGACCTGCCCTCAGGAAGTCTTAGGAGAAATAGATCTCACATCCGGGTCGTTCCAGAGACTCCCACAGTGACCAGATCGGGCCAGTCCATAAGACCACCCAAGAGAATGGACTTAGTTAGAAAGCTGTGGTTTGTTTCACAAGGCAGAATAATCCTTGCACAGCTTCGGGGACCCAGGTAGTCTACCCTGACCCCTAGTGAGTAGACATTCATTTCTATGTTGTTGTTTTATTAAATGACAGGAATGTCTCTAAGGAAAAAAAAAAGGAGAGGAAAAAGAGAGTAATCCACAATAGATAGCACTGTTAGTGACTGTTCATGTTTATTGTTCAAGATAAGTGACATGCTTAGTGAAGAAAGAAAAGCACTTTTAAGAAAGTCTGACATTAAGCTAAAAGGGGGAGATGTACTGATAGGATATGTGTGGGAACATATATATAGTACGGGGTTGATGTAGGGACGCTATTAGAGGATGGACCGGATATTGTATTGACATCATGGTGAATAAAGTTACAGAAAATAGCACGCCTGTCTTCGGTCTGTATATGCGTACATAGTGCCCAGGCACAGCATATTATAGTATACTGATGTATTCTTTTCTGTATGTTTATTTTCAGTTTCACACTTCCTTGTTATTAAATCCCATCCATATACAACACTGGTCTGTTCCTTGGAGGATATGATGCAAGGGAGAATTTAGCTAGCTGTCAAAACCTAATATAGGACAAGAGTCACATTTGGGTGTAGCAGTACAGTTACCATTTTAGTTCGTTTTATGGAAATGCAATTTATTTACTAGAAAAGCCCTGCTAAAGGACAATAAAGGTATGCTGCGGGATCATACGAGTATGGCCCGCTAGCTAAATGGCACCCACAATCACGATGAAGAGAATTTCCCTTCATCATGGGTGCCGAATCCAACTCATATCATAAATCAATAGGCAATTTCAACCATTATTGAAAAGTTACTACATAGGCTAAATTCTTACCCTTCTGTTGAGCTGGGGTGTGCAATCTTCTCCTTGCGTATGGAGGATAAGTAAAGCATGACTCTGTTTTCTCTTTAGCCTTTAACGTTAGGCATATTTATTTAGGAAAATACAGCAGGTCTTAGTTGTCTACTACCGACTCTTGCAACACACACTGTCACACACTGAGAACGTCACATCCAAATGTACCGTAATACAATGAGTAAGGGAGCCATCGAACAACAACACCCCCGCTCGCTCTTAGGTCATTGGATTACCTGGAAAACAAAACAACAACAAAACATAAGGCTTCTTCTTTACCTTGACAATGAGAACACACTCTTTGCACTTCTAAGTGCCAAACATGTCTTGAGCAAACCTCTTTAGCTTTAGCTTGGTGGCTGGCTTTGTCATTACATCAGCTGTGGAAGAGAATGTCTCCTCATAGTCAGTTCCTGGTTTCTGACTGTGGCCTTTTGCTAAGAATCTCGCATTGTCCTTATCAGATCCATCAATGTCACACTTGAGTGTGTAGACCCATCTACCCCCCACTGCCTGTTTACCTGGTGGCAACTGGGTGAGGCTGAAGGTCTCGTTCTCCTCCAGTGATCGCATCTCCTCGTTCATGGCATTTTTCCACTGCCTTGATTTGGTTGACGCTATGGCGTCCTGGGTAGGTTTGAGGAATGGTGCCTACTACTCTATAACAAGAGTCCACACATGTTTGCAGTTTGTCCTTTGTATCCTCAGTCTCAAATTCCTGTAGGTAAGCTGGTCTCCTCTTGGTTCGTGGTGGGTTCCTTCTGATTACAGTCTTGGTGACTTTGCCCTGCTGTGTGCGTTCAGTCTGTTCAGGTAAAGTCCCAGAAACTCCACTCTGAACACCCTGACCTGGTACATTTTCCACATTTTCATCAACAACATTTTCTTCACTGCCATTGACCCTGGGATGTACATTCCTATCACCATATTCTATATATGACTCAGGTGTTTGTGTTTCCTTTTCTTTGGCTGTCTTGGTTGTGAACTTCACCAACCTGAGCTTTTGAACCCTCTCCGTGTCTGGATAGTACACTAGATAAGCTGGGCTGTTTTTATCGTAGCCAATGAAAACACCTTGCTCAAGCTTAGAGTCTACCTTCCCTTTCTCTTGCTTGTAAGCAAAACACATCGACCCAAATTTCTGCAGTTTGGATATGTTTGGTTTATTGCCTATGAACAGCTCGTATGGCGTTTTCTTTGTGCGCCTGCTGTAGCACCTGTTCCTCACATAAACTGCAGTCTGCATAGCGTAGTTCCATAGCTTATCTGGTAACTCACTTTCTATCAGTAAGCATCTGCTCATATCATAGAGAGTTCGCCAACCTCTCTCTGCTGTGCCATTTTGGTGGGGTGAATAGGGTGCAGACGTCTCATGTCTAATCCTATTTTTGGTTATCAGTGCCTGGAAGTCTCGGCTTGTGAACTTAGTGCTGTTATCGAACGGATACACTTGACTTCTCCGTAAGGTGCTATGTCTGCTAAGAACCTTTCTGTGGCTTGCACTGTATCACTATTGGACCTTAGAAAATACACCAACACGGTACCCGAGTAGTCGTCTGTAAAAGACTGTGCATATCTGTACCCTTCTATGATCGGTGTTGGCATGGGACCGGCTAAGTCAGTGTGGACTAGTTCTAAGGGGTTCTTAGCCTTTCTGTCTGGCTCCCTATTTCTTGTCTGGGTGAATTTGCCCTGTGTATACACTTCACATAATTGATCTGGTCTGACTGCACTTCCTTTTATCTCCATACCTTTCACTACACCTTGTGACTTTTGTATATCTTCGTAGTTACAATGACCTAAAATTTCATGCCAAGTTTGTATGTCGTGATACCCTTTACATTGGTCAACACTCTCCTCAACAGTTGGCAAGTAATACAAATTTCCTCTCTCATGGATGTCAAATCTGCTACCGTCCTTGGTAACCATACGACTGTCCCCTTTCTTGAAAGTGATTGTTGCCGCTCCGTTTGTTGCTCTTGCCACCGAAAAGATGTCATGTGTGTATGAAGGCATATACAGTGTATCCCGTAGCTGTGCTCTGTGCTATCGTCTGGCGCTGTCTAGTAGACATATCATCACCGTTCCTCTTCGTTGTGCTATTCCACACTGCACTTCGTGTCAGGCTGGAATGAGTTGTCGAAGCTTTTAAACTTTCTGATGTCGTTCACGATATGGGATGTTGCTCCTGCATCCACCATGATGCCTTTCATCTTCGCGTTGTCTGGTGGTCTCTCGTTCTTTGTGTGCTTGGCCTTGAAGAGATGGTCTTGGTCGTTATTTTGTTCTTCCGCGACTTTTCTGACACCATCTTGTTCCCCCTTTTTCTTGCACAGGGATTCTTGGTGTGTATTATTGTTGCAGTAACTGCACCACACTTTTCGATAACATTTTCTTGCCTTGTGCCCTTTTATTCCACACTTGTAACACGTCACGTTGGCCTCTTCATCTTTTCTGTTGCTAGCGTGCGTCTTGGTGGGGCCTCGGCCTTGCCTTGCACGTCTTCATCACATTATCCGTAGATCTTGCCGTGTTCATTTTGTCCGCCTCTTCATAGACCCGTAGTCTTATTTTAAAGTCTGCGAACGTAACGTTGTCTTCGTTTTATGTTATGTGGACGGCTATCGACTTAAGAGTCTGGTAGCCCGCCTAGTATCATGGCTATGATCAGTCCATCACTCATGGTCTCGCCTGCATCTCTCAGAGCCGTAATGAGGTTCTCCGCCCTTATGTAGTCAGTAACACTCTCGTTATTTGCCATGCGTAGCTTGGTCAACGACATGTATAAATTTATTATCCGCGGCTTGCTATTTCCGAATAATGTTCTTTCAGTATTCTCAGAGCCTTCCTGCCATCATCAGCGGCTTCATGTCTTATCAGCGATAGGCTTTTATCATCTATCAGTCTAACTTGTGTCACGTGACTCAGCGCTGACCATCAAACCCTCCGACACACACGCGGAGTTAGTTTAGAGACATGCTTTTATTTTGACAGGCTGTTATGTTACGAAGACTATCGGACATGTACACACGTTACGTTCTGGGGTTTTTTTGGTTTTGGTTTTTTGTCGGGCTTCATATAGGCTTAAATTTAAAATCATTTTCGGGGCTACACTCAAAACGTTCGGGGCTTAAGCCCTGGCAAAATGACCCGGCGACGCCGATGGATGCCACCCACACATTTGGACCGAAAAACAACCCCAACAATTTCAAAAGGATAAACCATGGATTGTTGTCAATGGGGAATATGTCAGGTGTCGAACATGGAAAAAAGTCACGTCCCTTGAGCCATTTAAAGAAACAGGCATGTGTCTGTCAAATGAATGGTCAAGCACCAAAGTTACCTAAAGATGACCACCAATACTAACTGTCATGCTTGCGGAGCAAAATTTATAAACACGCAACATCAAAAAGCCACAATACTGCAGAAAAAATAGTGAACACACAAATGTCTTTATGCATCCTCAATAATCCAGGTAAGAAAATCACAGAAAGTTGAATCAGTTCATTTAGTGAATACACAAATGTACAATTGACATGTCCATACAAGAGGAATGGGAAGTTAAGAAGACAGCCTCACTGTTTCGGGCAGCGTATTTCATGGCAAAGAACAATAGACCATATGTAGCAAATTCAGGGGACAGCCAGGAATCCGCCGCAGCCGGGACGCAAGCCCGGGTCGTTAACCTGTCAACTAAAGGGTCTGACCCATTAGCCAAGGGCTAGCGAGTCTAGTTATCTGTCGTCATTACACTTCCCCCCTCCTTCGGGAAGCATACCAGCTCCCTCATGCCTCTGGGCACACGTTCTTCTTACGGCCTCACAGTCTCACCATCGCATTTCTGACACCAACGTAGCGAATACAAGGGGGCAGCCGGGAACCACCGCAGCTGGGACACGAACCTGGGTGCACTAACCAGTCGACTAATGCCCCTTTTCCACTACATGGTACCGGCTCAACTCGACTCAACTCGACTTTTTCGTTTTCAATTACTAGAAAGTACCGGCATTTTGGTAACTGTTACCACTTTTCTTGTACCACCTTTGTCGAGGTTCCAAAAAAAACTGGAGCGGGTACCAAAATCAATGCAGACCAGCTACACTGAGGGGGTTCTGTTACGGTAATGGAAAATGACACTGCAAGTCACGCCGAGTTGAGTTGAGCCGGTACCATGTAGTGTAAAAGGGGCATAAAGGGTCCGACCCGTTAGCCAAGGGCACACAGACTACCAGGAGTTGGTGATTCTCCAGCAAGAAAATGGCCTCGACATGGGCACCACTCTTCAGATTCAACAGCATTACCTTCAGTCACTCATTTGGAACCTGGAGGACAGGCTTTAAAAAGCCTGTCCTCCAGGCACTGTCCCTTAGCACTGGCTCAAGCAGAGATCCAAGTGTATCAGCTGAGAACATGGCTCAGGATACAGACTTGTATACATACAATCTTCTTCTTCTTCTTTCGGCTTGTTCCCTGTTTCCCAGGGGTCGCCACAGCGGAATCGACAGTTTCCATCGGTACCCTGTGAGGGCACAACACCGATGGCGGTCTTGTCAATCCGCATAATGATCTGGCAAAATGTTACGTCGGATGCCCTTCCTGACACAACCACTAACCCTATGGACGACTTGTATACATACAATACAGTATACATATTAGAATTTCAGTTTTTTAATCCAAAAAAAACTGGCCTGTGCCCTTAGATGAGTGTTATGGGGAGGTTTGCATCTAACAACTGGCACAACAGTTCAGGCTTGACCCAAGGAGAGTGCTTGAGGGTTTCAAGGATTATAAAGAGGACTCCAGTATAATACCTGAAGACTTGTCCCTTGACTTGGTGGAACAAGTTACAAAACTGTTCAATCGACAGAGTGCCTCTCCATCTTTAAGTAAAGACTAAGACTAAAGACCCAGCTTTTTCGTGAACACCTCTGAACTTGATGTATTGAAAAAGAAAAAAAAAATCTGCTTGTGTCGTTCTCTCCTGCCTAGATCCTTGCTTGTGTTGTATAAGCTCTCAGATGTACGGCACTTTGGATAAAAGGGTCTTAAATTAAATTGTATATTGTCTCCCACTCAATATTCTCAATATTCCCAGCTTCAAACCTGTGAGCAGTGCAGAATGTGAATGAGGATTCAGTTTATAATTAATATTATTACCAGTCTGCTGAGGTGCAGTCTGCTGATAAAAACTGTATTGTTATTATGTTTCCATCCATCCATCCATTATCCAAACCCCATTATCCTGCTCTCAGGGTCAAGGGGATGCTGGAGCCTATCCCAGCAGTCATTAGGCGGCAGGCGGGAGACACCCTGGACAGGCCACCAGGCCATCACAGGGCTGACACACGTTCACACCTAGGGACAATTGAGTATGGCCAATTCCCCTGACCTACATGTCTTTGGACTGTGGGAGGAAACCGGAGCACCCGGAGGAAAGACACGGGGAAAACATGCAAACTCCACACAGATGATGACCCGGGATGATCTCCAAGGTTGGACTACCCCGGGGCTGGAACTCAGAACCTTCTTGCTGTGAGGCAACCGCGCTAACCGCGCCACCATGCCACCTTACCACCGTGCCGCCATCGTTAATGTTTGTTAACCTGAATGGCCCTCCATTGTCAAAGTGGAACCCAAAGGAATATGTCTTTAAGCATACTCAATAATCCAGGTAAGAAAATCAAAGAAGGTTGAATCAGTTCACCTGGATACAGCATTTATTGACAGATACCTTTCATCACCCATCTAAGTGACCTCTTCAGTCTCAACTGACTGCAGGTATCCCCACCCTTATAAACAACACAGTGACATAACGACCGAAACCAACGATTACTTTCATATGCAAATATGGGCATGACCATTAACTACAGTTTCAATGGCTATGTGTACTATTCACAGAGGATTTGGGAATGTTTGCAATCACATCGTTGTAAGGTGGCAACAGATGTACTATGAAGCGAGAAGGACAACAGCTGCCTAAGCGTAAACCAGTGGTGATTCCGTATATGGCATTTTCCAAACATCATGTCTCAGTTGCTTTCAAAGCCCAAAACACGCTGCGCCAGAAGTTGGTCCACCCCAAAAGTTGGTCCACCCGGCACAAATAGAGCAATATAGTGTACAGTTAAGTGCCAGGAGGATTGCCGTGACTTGTACATCGGAGAAACTAAACAGACGCTGGTGAAGAGGATGGCACAACACAGAAGAGCTAACACGTCAGGCCAGGACTCCACAGTCTACACCATCTACAGGCCAGTGGCCACTCTTTCAAGGATGAGGATGTGCACATCCTTGATAGGGAGGAACGCTGGTTTGAACAGGGAGTCAAAGAGGCCATGTATGTGAAGAGGGAACGACCATCCCTGAACCGAGGGGGGGTGGGGGGTAGCTAAGAGTGCATCTGTCGCCATCTTACAATGCTGTGATTGCAAACATTCCCAAATCCTCTGTGAATAGTACACATGGCCATTGAAACTAGTTAATGGTCATGGTAATTTGCATATGAAACCGATCGTTGGTTTTGGTCGTTATGCCACTGTATTGTTTATAAGGGTGGGGGTACCTGCAGTCAGTTGAGACTGAAGAGGTCACTTAGATGAGTGATGAGGTGAATAGCAGTGACAGCTAGGCGATAGTGACACAGTGACTTGGCAACACACAGTGACAAAGTCACTGTTGGTGTAGGCGCTGGGTAAGGTTAAGGTTAGGTTGAGGTTAGGTTAAGAATACATAACGTTAGGTTAAGTTTAGGCAGTGGTGGGCTGTCAGAGCCATCAGGGCCTTCTCTACTGGCCCTGTCAAAATCATAATTTTTTTTTTCATAGTTTAATCGAGGTTTGCCTGAAATATGTCTGAATTCTCATCAGGGATCATCTTACAGTAGTACCGTAGGATGACCACTGATGTAGCACTGTTGCCAGAAGGGATAAGGTGAAAAAGGGATATGAAAATGTACAATAAGGCATAAAGATAGACCACCTAACTCAAAGCCAAAATGAGAATTCAATAAAAAAAGTTTAAGTTATTTTTAATTTGTTATACAATGCAATGGGCAATAGTACTTAGAAATCACATACAAGAAAAAAAGCAGTTCAGCTGTATCAAGTTAGCTGTGGACAACACTTGAGAATGCCGGCACAGTGGTGCAGTGGTTAGCGCGGTCGCATCACAGCAAGAAGGTCCTTGGTTCGAGACTTGGGGTAGTCCAACCTTGAGGGTCATCCTCTGTGTGGAGTTTGCATGTTGTCCCTGTGTCTGCGTGGGTGTGCTCCAGTTTCCCCCCCACAGTCCAAAGACATGGAGGTCAGATGAATCTGCCATACTAAATTGCCCCTGTGATAGACTGGTGGCCTGTCCAGATCGTCTCCCCACCTACTGCCCATTCAACTGCTTGTTTCTCGTGGGGCTGAGCAGTGATTTACATCATCTACACGCATCACAGCTCCTAGCTAGCACTAGTTTGTATTGCTAGCCTTTCCTTTTTGGCCCCTCCTCCTCTTTTCTCCCCAATTGTACATTGTACTTGGCCAATTACCTCACTCTTACCCACATCCGACTTCCCACCCGCAGACACGGCCAATTGTGTCTGTAGGGACGCCCGACCAAGCTGGACGAAACACGGGGATTCGAACCGGCGATCCCCGTGTCGGTAGGCAACGGAATCGACCGCTACGCTACCCGGACGCCCGAATGCTAGCCTTTCCTTGAAGCCCGAAGCTGCGAACTGATTACAACTTTGAGTGACGGTATCATCAGCCAATCAAATATTGGTATGTAGCGACAGAACGCCCCAGGGCCGTGCGACGTATCACTGCTAGCCCGTTTCGTCACCACTTTAAGCTCGAGTCTTTTGGCAGGTTGTAAGCAAACTAAGCGCAATGGCTTCCGCATTCCCTGCCACTGACGACCCCGTTGCCGATCTACTTAGTGTTTTTTTGCGAATCTGGTAGGATTGTCTGCATTTTGTACATGTACTCCCAAACGGACTACATTGCTGGATGAATTTTGTGAGAGAAGGCTGCCACAAGTCTCTCAATTTAGGTTTTTTTTTTGGTTTTTTTTTCTTACTTTATTGATACTTCAAATACATTTAAACAGAGCAAAAGAGACACACGAGACACCACAAAACAATAGATTGAAGATAAAAAAACAATAAAGACACAAAAGAGAAAAGCAAATTATAAAAAATAAATAAAAATAACAGAAAAAAATAAATAAAGGCGAGATCATATTTTATGTAAACATATTCAGAGATTTGCAAATGTTGATCGTTTTTAAAGCTTTTGTGTTGTTTGAAGTAGAGATTGTCCTTAAATATTGTTCAACTTCTTTTTTAAGTGCAAAGAGTTCAGGCTTCCTGTTGGAGAATTTACATTTATGTATATGAAACTTGGCTAAAAATAAAAGCATATTTATAAAAAAGAATGCATCACCATCTTTGTGATTAAAATTATGAAAACAAAAAATAACATTCTCATAGTAAAGGTGAAAATCAGAAAAGACAAAATCAGCGATAAACTTGTGGAAGTCTCTCCAGAATTTATAAGTGAACTGACATGACCAGAATAAGTGGACACATGTTTCAGGATGCATTTGGCAAAAAGAACATTCAACATCTATATCCTTTTTAAACTTTGATAAATATTATTTTGCAGGGTAGAATTTGTGTAGCAATTTAAATGAAATCTCTTTGACTTCGTTTGTTAAAAAAAATCTTTGTGGTAACGACCAAACTTTCTTCCATTCAACATCATTCGCAAAGTTATTCCAAAAAAATGTGGCTGGTGGGACGGAAACTAGGCTATCCTGAAACATGGCTCTTATTCTGGAGTTCAGAAGTTTACATGATGAGAAGCAGAAGGTACCAAGAGGAGACTGTGACACATCAGGAGGGTTGAATGATATGAGAGGAGAGCTGCCAGAGGACCTGAATAACATGCACAAACCAGAAGGGATAGCATCAAATACCACCGAAAATTCTCTAGGCGTTACTGGTGCATTATATCTCATTAGAAATTCAGAGTAATTATATAGCAGCCCATCTTTTTTGAACAATTGACCAACTAAAACAAGACCATTGTTAAACCATCTGTCCAACAACAATGTTTTGTTCTTATAAACAATATTACAGTTGTTCCAGATGAAACAATTCTGTGGAGAGACATTGTGTTTGTATATCAATGCCCACGCTAAAAGGACCTGTTGATGGAAGTGAGAAAGTTTCAGAGGTATTTTTGGAATGCTATAATTACATAGCAGCAGGAAATTAAGGCCGCCTAAGTTTGAGAACACATGATGTGAAATGAAATTCCAGATAGATGTGGGATTTTTCAAATATTTTTTTATCCAGTTTATCTTGAAGGTATTGTTGAGTGCACCAAAATCAATAAAATTCAAACCACCTTTGTCATATGCGCTTAAAGTAACAGATTTTCGTAAATAGTGGGTTTTGTTTTTCCATAAAAAATTGTTTAACATTTTATCAATTGATTTGCAGATTGTGTTATCGACATGTAAGGACTGAGCAGCATAGGTTAGACGAGATATTCCTTCTGCCTTCGAAAGCAGAACTCTACCCCTTAGAGACAAGTCTCTCTGCAGCCAGTGATTAAAGATTTTTTGGGACTTTTCTATAATAGGGCTGAAGTTTACAGAGCTTCTGGATTGCCTATCTTTAGTGATTTGAATACCGAGGTATGTTACAGAGTCTTTCACAGGAATCCCATGAATTGAGGTCGCCAAACAGTCTTTAACAGGCAAAAGTTCACATTTATTAAGATTAAGGAAAAGTCCAGAGGTCTCTCAATTTAGGTGAAACTTCAACTCCAGGTTGGTATGCGCAATTTTCTTATTGAAGGCGGTGGACTGATACTATTGTGGCTGTGTACTTGACTGAATTTGTTGAAGTTGTGCAAGTGACTGGTGAACACTACATCAACTGTTATCTCAGCCAGGCGGCATGTATGTATGCGTGTGTCTGTCCGCAGCTAATCTCGCAAACTACTGGACCTATCAGCCTAAAAAAAATAGTGCACAGCTGTAACTGTATAAGAACCTCTTGTGGTTGCGGTGATTAAAAACCCTCAGAAAAACTTCTTTCGCTATCGCCGCCCCCTCTCTTCATTTACTCTCTAGCTCGCTCAATATTCTGTTTTTCACCGGGTGGAAAAAATTGTTCAGCCTGGTCAGATTTATCACCCAATAATTGACTTAAAGAGGACAGCATATGTTGCCGAGATGTGGCCCCAATAAGTGTGTGCGCGTGCGTAATTCTATTTCTCACTCTATCCCTCACTCCAATCGGCACTGTCGTTCATTTGGACCTAAGGCATAAACACAAACCAGGCAGCCCACAACACAACACGCCTGAACACAATTGAGAATGTTTTCAGTGACTGCATTTTTGTGTTGCAGTTGAGTATTTATAATATTTGTTAGTATATACATTTTAGACAATTAATGCATCTCCTGTCAATACATTTTAGCCCACATTTTAGCTTTCTGTCCCGGATGTTAGCAAATATGTTATATCTACTAAAGTGGAGGGTTACACCCGGAAGAAGGCTGTTTGTGCCGCTACGTGTGGGAAGTAACCCGCTCTATTTTAACATGCACAATTATTGTCTTTCACCATGAAATAGCCATTTGATTAAAGTTTTTTTTCATTTCTTTTTTTACTTTTTAACAGAAGCGTGCCTTGGACCTTTCTTCTTCTTCTCTCCCTTTTTTTTCTTTTTCTTTTGTGTTCCCTGCCAAAGAGCACATTCATCACACTTGTTTGAAATTGCGAGCACTGCAGACCTTTTCTTTCAGCAGCTGGGCATTCTTGGACCTCTCCGCCTCTTCCGACAGTCGCTCGACGTTCGATTGCTCAGGTCTGACTTGTAACTGCGACTGCGCAGCAAACTCGAGGTTCAGTTAAACGTTAAAGTCAGAGCAACATCAGACCCGAGCCTGCTGCGTTTACATCAACAAATGTCACTCGGACCACAATGGCAGACCATTCCGTGAAGTTCTCCAAAAACATCTTGCGCATGAAGGTAAGCGGCGCCAATAATTAAACTGCAACTACGAAGCAGCGGCGTGCTAACTAGCAGAAACCACCGGCGTCTGTCTTGCTAGCTTACCTACGCTGCCCTGTCCACGCTTGATGTATTTGACGCATATGTGTTTGTTTACACGTCGACACAGTTCATGCAGCGAGGCCTGGATGAGGAGACGAAGAAATATCTCGAAGAAGACGAGAAGCGAATAATCAACGACGAACACTGGTACCTAGACATCCCAGAGCTCACAGCTCAAGAGTAGGTATCACGTCATGCATATGGCATGGCCTTCCATTTAGATTTGTCAACGTCATTCCTGTCTGCGACAATGGGGAATGGTTTGACCAAGACGAGTTATTTTAAAAGCTGCTGACTGTACTAAAATAACATTTCTCCTCACCATTGTTTATATAGAGCGTTACTGGCTAGAATGAAAGGTAGTCATGTGTGAACCTGTTGGGTATGCAAATTGAGTACTATACCTGAAAAAAGGCTGTTGATGCAACATTGTGAGCGAGTGTGGAAAAAGTTTAGATAACAGCCAGTTACCACTTTTTAAGAATGCACACCCTAATCAAAAGGTAAAGGTTTAACAACAATGTATCCTGGATCTGTTAAAGTGCCTTTAAGCAAGCTACTGAGCCTCTAGTATATGCTAATATAATGTAAGTAGCTTTGCATACAAAAAAGCCAAATGCATAACATAAAATTTCGTATCAAGCTATGTGACCGTTTAAATAGTAAGTAGCCCTCCACCTACTCACATGATGAAAAAGGCATGTGGCTGTAGAGGACGGTGATGGTGGTGTCTGTGTATAAAGGATATAAAGGGGTATAGATGTAGAGGGCAGTGATGGCGCTGTGTGTTAGACTGAAGGTGTCAGTGTTGTGGTAAAACATCTTGTTCCAGCTTCTCACAGGTCTACCGATAGAGTGTAGTTGGCACCAACTAACAGCTTGTCGTCTTATTACTCGCCTCATATTTTATTGGTAATGCCTGTCGCCTACATCACAAGTCTCAGCATCTTTCACGCCCCCAAATTAGAGTCAGTGTGAAATGAAAATTGACTTTTATTTACCCAGGAAGTTCATTTCCATAGCTATATTATGTGTTCATTCAACAACTGGTGCAAAGAAATCACAAAGGTTGTTTATTTATTTTACATCAGTAGCTGATCACATTAACTTCCTCGTAAACTGAAGTTTATTTGATTGCATCACACCAAGTCTGAGCGGGCGTACAAGCAATATTCCAGTCCAAGTTCATAAAATGTTTTGTATCCATCCATCCTCTATCCAAACTGCTTATCCTGCTCTCAGGGTCATGGGGATGCTGGAGCCTATCCCATCCTAATATCCTGTTTAACTTGGAGGTGCATCACATTATGGAAGAAAGATGTGCTCTGAAACCATTTCACACTGTCATTAAATTGGCAATTTGGAGGGAGTTGATTGTAATCAGGGTGGCACGGTGGGTTTCCTCCCACAGTCCAAAGACATGTAGGTAAGGTGAATAAGCCGTACTAAATTGTCCCTTGGTGTGTATGTGTGTCGGCCCTGTGATGGACTGGCGGCCTGTTCAGTGTGTCTCCCCACCTGCCGCCCAATGACTGCTGGGATAGGCTCCAGCATCCCCATGACCCTGAGAGCAGGATAAGCGGTTTGGATAATGGATGGATGGATGAATGCTTATAATCACGTTTTCCCCCAGATGTAAGAAAAGGCATAGGTTTTTTTCCCTTCAAAGCAGCCATATGATGTCTTGTTTTTTATTGAATTCGTCATGAGGGCAATTGGTTCTACCATCCAAGGCCCATACCATCACCTTTTCAGCTCAAAAAGGGTTTACTACCCCTATTGCCTTTTTGAATCTTTTGAGTGTTTCTGTTAAACTGACTCATCACCACACTTCCAGAGTCTGGTATTGTTGCAACTAAACTTGAGACATCATATAAATTAAAATTAGATTTTATTCAGATTATGGCAATAGATTATTGCAACTGCCATGTAATCACAATGGCATTATTGTAAATAAATGTAGACACCTTAATTGAAATACTACCTTGATTTAATTATTCACCTTGATCAGATTATTGACTGCATGTAAATGTACTCTGTTATTTTGTCCCCTACTGACCATTAAGGGCCTCTTTCCACCCAACGCAAACCTGCCTTTTATTTGGTCGTGTTTTACAATGAAGTTTAACAGGGTTAAACATGCATTTCCGGCAAACATAAAAAAATCGGGGACCAAATGTATAGAACTACACTGCTCAAAAAAATAAAGGGAACACATAAGCAATGCAATGTAGCTCCAAGTCAATCACACTTTTGAGATATCAACCTGTCCAGTTAGGAAGCAACACTGATTTGTGAATTAATTTCACCTGTTGGTAAATTGTCTAATTTCCACCAGGTGGAAAATAGACAATTTGCAAGACAACCCCTATAAAAGGAATGGATTTGCAGGTGGTGGCCACAGACCATTTGCCTGTCCTCATCTTTTCTGGCCGATCTTTGGTTAGTTTTTCATTGTGCTAGTGCCCTCACCACTAGAGGTGGCATGTGGCGGTATCTGCAACCTACAGAAGTTGCTCAGGTAGTGCAGCTCATCCAGGATGGCACATCAATGCGTGCGGTGGCAAGAAGATTTGATGTGTCTCCCAGCACAGTGTCCAGAGCATGGAGGAGGTACCAGGAGACAGGCCAGTAAACCAGGAGACGTGGAGGGGGCCGCAGGAGGACAACAACCCCGCAGCAGGACCGCTATCTGGTCCTTTGTGCAAGGAGGAACAGGAGGAGCACTGCCGGAGCCCTACAAAACGACCTTCAACAGGCCACTAATGTGCAGGTTTCTGCTCAAACAGTGAGAAACAGAATGCATGAGGATGGTATGAGGACCCGACGTCCACAATTGGGGCCTGTGCTCACAGCCCAACACCGTGCAGCCCGATTGACCTTTGCCAGAGAACATCTTGGTTGGCAGATTCGCCATTGGCGCCCTGTGCTCTTCACAGATGAGAGCAGGTTCACACTGAACACATGTGACAGACGTGAGAGATTCTGGAGACGCTGTGGAGAACGTTCTGCTGCCTGCAACATCCTCCAGCATGACCGGTTTGGCGGTGGGTCAGTGATGGTCTGGGGAGGCATATCCTTGGAGGGCCGCACAGACCTCTACGTGCTAGCCAGAGGTACCATGACTGCCATTAGGTACCGGGATGAGATCCTCAGACCCATTGTCCGACCATATGCTGGTGCAGTGGGCCCTGGGTTCCTGCTCATGCATGACAATGCTCGTCCTCATGTGGCCAGAGTGTGTCAGCAGTTCCTGTATGTCGAGGGCATTGATGCTATGGACTGGCCTGCACGTTCCCCAGACCTGAATCCAATCGAGCACCTCTGGGACATCATGTCTCGTACCATCCGCCAACGCGATGTCGCACCACAGACTGTCCAGGAGTTGACCGATGCCCTGATCCAGGTCTGGGAGGAGATCCCTCAGGAGACCATCCGTCGTCTCATCAGGAGCATGCCCAGACGTTGTAGGGAGTGCATACAGGCACGTGGAGGCCACACACACTACTGAGCCTCATTTTGAATCATCTTGAAGAATTTCCACAGAAGTTGGATCAGCCTATGTTCTCATTTTCCACTTTGATTTTGAGTATGATTCTGAATCCAGACCTTAATGGGATAATGATTTTGATTTCCATTGATCATTCTTAGGTTATTTTGCTCTAAACACATTCCTCTGTCTAATAAATAAAGATTTTCAGCTGAAATATTTCATTCGTCGATGTCTATATTGTGTTTTTAGGTGTTCCCTTTATTTTTTTGAGCAGTATATATTTAGGCATAGAAATCTATGTGCACACATAACAGGAAACATGCATGCGCAGTCTTTTCGTCAGATTTATAAAACCCCACATACGTCTGTTCCCACGTGTTTTTTCCTCATCTAGCTCAATCATCCTGAAATTGTGCACGAGCCCTCTGACCATGCCCACAATTTACTATAAATGACTTCCAACACACCCCCAATCTCCCTTATCAAAACAGATAGCTGCAGACATCGCTTCAGTTCATTATATTTGTGCCCTTTTAAATGACCACGTTCCTTGCTTGTTGCCCATCTTTAAATTGTTGCCCGTCTATAAATTCAAGATTCAAACATTTGTCACATACTTTAAGTAAGCTTTAAGTTGCCATCCCAGCTTCCAGCCACCTGTTTGATTTTAGTGCCCCTCTTGGTTGGGTTTGTTCACTCATTCTCTCCCTTTGTTTTCATTTGACAGGACCTTCGTCATAGAGGAGAGGAGTTTTGTGCCTTGTGAAGACCTGAAGTATGGCAGAATGTCTTTCAAAGGTTTTAATCCAGAAGTTGAGGTCTGTCATCATTCAGCTACTATAACATCCCCTTCAGCAATATTTTTTTCCTTTTTGAACTTGTTCGTCTTTAACTATGTCTCTTCTCCCTTGCTCTTTAACTTTGCCCTGGCACAGCAATACGTATCTAAATATTTAGCTACATCTATGGGCAGGGGGCGGCACGGTGGTGCAGTGGTTAGCATGGTCACCTCACAGCAAGAAGGTCCTGAGTTCGAGCCCCAGGTGGTCCAACCTTGGGGGTCCTCTCGGGTCGTCCTCTGTGCGGAGTTTGTATGTTCTCCCCGTGTCTGCGTGGGTTTCCTCCCACAGTCCAAAGACATGTAGGTCAGGTGAATCGGCCATACTAAATTGTCCCTCGGTTTGAATGTGTGTGTGTGTGTGGGGCCTGTGATGGACTGGCGGCCTGTCCAGGGTGTCCCCCACCTGCCCCCCAATGACTGCTGGGATAGGCTCCAGCATCCCTGCAACCCTAAATAGGATAAGCGGTTTGGATAATGGATGGATGGATCTATGGCCAGGGTGCTGTGGTACTCTTTACTGTTAGTTGTGACGTTAACAATCTAGGATTTGAAGTTGTTTCTGCTATTATATATACTTATTAGAAGTTGTTTGGGATAAGGGGGTCAAATTGAATGGCTAAATTGTTAAATGTAAACACCTGTGAGATTTTTTTGACCGCTGTTGTAATCCTATGTTGTGTCCACCTCAGAAACTAATGCTTTTGATGAACACGAAGGACAGGGCTGAGGAAGAGGAGGACCTAGGCAGAATGGAAACAGACATCACTGATGAAGACATGGCTAGAAGGTGAGGACTGGATAAATTCCCCATGAGCATTCTCCATAAAGGAAAATGATGAGGCTTTATGTACATTTATTTGGTGATTCACACCCAGCCCCCCAATATTGGTTCCTCAGAATTAAATTTTTTTTTTTTAGGGGATATTTTTTTTCACCATTCTTTCTCCCCAACTGTACGTGGCCAATTACCCCACTCTTCCAAGCCATCCCAGTCGCTGCTCCACCCCCTCTGTTTATCCGGGAAGGGCTGCAGACTACCACATGTCTCCTCCCATACATGTGGAGTTGCTAGCCGCTTCTTTTCACCTGACAGTGAGGAGTTTCGCCCGGGGGACGTAGCGCGTGTGGGAGGATCACACTATTCCTCCCCCAGTTCCCCTCCCCCCGAACAGGTGCCCCGACCGACCAGAGGAGGTGCTAGTGCAGCGACCAGGACGCATACCCACATCCGGCTTCCCACCAGCAGACACAGCCAATTTTGTCTGTAGGGATGCCGGACCAAGCCGGAGGCAACACGGGGATTCGAACCGGCGATCCCAGTGTTGGTAGGCAACGGAATACTGCTACGCTACCCGGATGCCCTGGTTCCACAGAATTGATACAAATTTGTCATTGCATCCGCAGCTAGAGTTGGGCAGCAGGAGTTGTGTCTTCAACACAAGTTTGGGGGGTTTGTGATGGTGGTAGCATATCTTGTCTGTGTTGTTCTGCCTGATGCCAGACTAATAGATAGTGCCTCACAGCAGCAGAGCTATACAGGAAAAGTTACACAAGTTTTATAGACTGCCAGGGAGTCACTTCTAAAGATCTATGTTGTGTTTTTGTTGACTCGTTATGCCATAAATTATCTTGACCTAGAGTGGATATAAAAAGTCCACATACCCTGATAAAATGGCAGGTTTTGTGATGTAAAAAAATTAAACCAAGATAAATCATGTCAGAACTTTTTCTACCTTTTATGTGAAATTTCTGCCTATAAAATTCAAGTGAAAAACAAACTAAAACCTCTTAGGGAAAAATAAAATAACTAGGTCAAAACCTAGTGGCTGGACTGTGCGGTGATGTAAATAGGTTTTCAATGTAGTGAGTCCCCAGGACCCACAGGTAGTCATTTGGGTAGGTCCCCAATGAAAATTCTTTTGGACAAATTGTAGTGTTAAAGCCTTAGATCAACGGTCATCATCGATATGAGTGACAGTGGCCAAGTGAATTAATTTATCAATATCACGTTTGTAGCTTTGATAGTTGAAATGAAATCTGTGCGGCGAGCTTGTTGCAGCTAAAGTAGTGTGTCGAGATGAACACGGGATCTCGTCTGTGCAAGTTAGATGCACAGATAGAAAATGGTGACTGGCGGTAAGGTTTCTTATGTTTATCTCTATGATTTCAACATGGATGTGTTGTTCACACTGTAGCATTATCAGGGAAAAAATTAGGTTGCATCCCCTGGATGCGTTGATGGTGAATTTACTGCGTCCTTTCGGATTTTAATGCTTCGTAGATGCAGGTCCCGTTATTTACATCACTGATCGTTTATGGTCTGTGTTCAAAATTGTGGCCAATTTGTTAGAGGGATAGTCAGCCGTAGTGTCTATAATGTGAATTTCTGGATCTTAAATTACTATCAAAAATTTGGGCGGCACGCACAGTGGTTAGCGCTGTTGTCTCACAGAATGAAGGTCCTGGGTTCAAACCCTGGGGTTGTCCAACCTTTGGGGGGGGGGGTCGTCCTCTGTGTGGAGTTTGCATGTCTCCCTGTGTCTGCGGTGGCTTTTCTCGGGGTGCTCCGGTTTCCCCCACCATCAAAAAAAGACATGCATGTTAGGGTTAATACTCCTGTCTATGCCCCTGACCAAGGCATGGGAAGTGTCGTGGCAATTATTGAATTCCACGCTGACAGAAATGAGGAACGAGACAAAAATCTCTTACAGTATTGTCACACGATTTTAATATATGTTCATGAACAGACGCATCCAAGCCCAGGTCCTTGAATGTCAATACAGTACAGTCTCTCTTCTAGGACAGTTGTCTGTTCTTCCCCTCCTTGTCTCATGTCTTCTAGCTCTCATCCACCAAGGCCATTTCTCCATTTAGTGTGTGCACACTTGCTACACTCCCTTACAGTCAACAATTAACAATAGGCCCTTATTTGTGCACCTGGAGAAGACACTTTATAACACTACCTTTGTTCTACTACACATGGACCTCAAGTATCCATCTAAGCAATGCAAGGTCATGGTGAACGATTAAAAGTAAGCAAACATCAAATATGAATTGCCCTCACACCCCGGACGGATGGCCACCATTGAACTGTTTTCTCATGCCTTTAACATCAGAATGTGTTTTTTTTAACATTAAAAAAAACGTGACATCATCGTTTTTTTATTTTTTTATTTCTGATTTTCTCCCAATTTAGTGACCAATCGATCCCTATTTTTAGTTCAAACACCCACCCTCGTACTGCATGCGTTTTGCCAACTGCATCTCTCTGGCCGGCAGTCTCGAAGGAGACGCCTTGCCACTTTTGTGACAAGGCAACTCCAGGCCGAACCACTGCTTTTTCCAACACGCACACAGACGCATTCATGTGACGAACACAAGCCGACTCCGCCCCCCTCCCGAAGACAGCGTTGCCAATTATTGCTGCTTCGTCGAGTCGGGCCATAGTCGGATCTGACGAGACCGGGGCGCGAACTCCGGTCCCCAGTGGGCAACTGCATCGACACAAAGCCGATGGTTAGACCGCTACGCCACCGCGAACCCATCATGGTTTTTTTTTAACATCAAAAAAAAAAAGATGACAACTGTTTCTTAGCACAAGGTTTTCTCATTTTGAGGATGGCCTCCACTAGTTTCGAGCTCAATATTTTACCCTTTTTATTTTTATTTTATTTTTAGAGATCTCACGCCCTAGGAAGATGATTTTTTTTTTTTTCCTAAACAAATTGCAATTTACTCAAGCTAGCTTTGCGGCCTTGTTCTGCTAGCTGTTTTAGCAATGCAATGGTACCAACTTCACAAGCTTGTTTTGCCGACGAACTGATCGTCAAATCTCAGCACGCGCCCCACTGGAAGCTCTAAAGTCTCCAGCCCTGCATGCAAAATCTGAGAGTAGATCACTGGGGACTCAACATAACCTTGTGGCATCCTGGTCCACATATATGTCTGACCCTGAAACGCAAAAGCAAACCAATACTGAGAGTCCGGGTGCACACAGACACTGCTGCCCGTAAATCTCACATGAATCACCACTGTGAGGGCAGCTCCTGTGCACAGCCCTCTTCAGATTACCCCACAGATTTTCTATTACATTCAGGTCTGGGCTCTGGCTGGACCATTTGAAAACGTTGATCTCTTGGTGAAGCCATTCCTTTGTTGGTTTGGATGTGTGCTTTGGGTGGTTGCCGGCTGAAATGGGAAATTTCTCTTCATCTTCAGCGTTCTAGCATTCTACCTGAATGTTTTGTGGCAAAATCGACTGGTATTTGGAGCTCTTCATGATTCCCTCCACCTTGACTAAAGCCCCAGTTCTGGCTGAAGAAAAGCAGCCCCAAAGCATGATGCTGCCACCACCATGCTTCACCGTGGGTGTGACATTCATCTGGTGATGTGCTGTGTTGTTTTTGTGCCAAATATACCTTTGGAATTATGCTCAAAAAGTTCAACCTTGGTCTCATCAGACTATAACAAATTTTACCACATGGTGTTGGGAGACTGTATGTATCTTTGTGCAAAATTTAGCCAGGCTTGGATGGTTTTTTGGTGTGAAATGGCTTCCGTCTTGCCACCCTACCCAGACATATGAAGAGTACGGGTGGTTGTGGTCACATGTAGGGAGCAACCAGTACTTACCAGAAATTCCTGCAGCTCCTTTAATGTTGCAGTAGGCCTCTTGGCAGCCTCCCTGACCAATTTTCTCCTTGTCTGCTCATCAATTTTGGAGGGACGTCCTGTTCTTGGTAATGTCACTGTTGTGCCACATTATCTCCACTTGTTGATGATTGTCTTCACTGTGTCTCATGGTATATCTAATGCCTTGGAAATTATTTTGGACCTCTCTTCTGATCGATACCTTTCAACAGTGAGTCCCGTTCGTGCTTTGTAAGCTCTTTGTGGACCATGGATTTACAGTTGGATGCAAACAAGATGTCAGTAGAATCTTACAGGAACAGCTGAACTTTATTTGGGGTTAATCACAGTCACTTTAATTGATGGCATGTGTATACTGACTACTATTTAACATGAGTTTGAATGTGATTAGTGTGTTCTGAATACAGCCACATCCCCAATAATAAAAGGGTGTGCACACATGCAACCAGGTTGTGGTAAGTTTTGTATTTTTCTTCTTTCTTTTTTTTTCCCTAAAAAGGTTTGATTGTTTTTCATTTTATTTACATAGGTTGCAATTTCACATTAAAGGTGGAAAAAGTTCTGACATGATTTATCCTGGTTTCATTTTTACATCACAAAAACCTGACATTTTAACATGAGCGTGTATACTTTTTATAGCCACCGAACTTGAATTTGATTTATCTCTGCTGTTAATAATCTGTGATGAGAATTAATTGCTTTTCAGTGTTGACAAAGAGAAGCTGGCAGCGTTGCTGTTCAGTTAGCAGTATCATACAGGTTCTCAGATGGGGCAGGTGTATAGCTTAAGATGTACAGAATACCTCAGATGGGGGAGGTGTATAGCTTAAGGTATACAGAATACCTCAGATGGGGCAGGTGTATAGCTTAAGATGTACAGAATACCTCAGATGGGGCAGATGTATAGCTTAAGGTGTACAGAATACATCAGATGGGGTAGGTGTATAGCTGAAGGTGTACAGAAGATCTCAGATGGGGCAGGTGTATAGAATACCTCAGATGGGGCAGGTGTATAGCTGAAGTTGTACAGAAGATCTCAGATGGGGCAGGTGTATAGCTGAAGGTGTACAGAAGACCGAAGTGTACCAGCAGTCAGTAGATTGATGACCTTACATATTTTTATGAAAATGGGTAGCTCTTTTGACGTGCATTTTTATAGGAAGATTTGGAACCTCAATTTGTCATTTCTTAATGATTTTTTTTCTCATTTTTCATCTGACAGGTACGAGAGTCTAGTCGGGAGCATGAAGAAAAAGTTTGCGAAGAAAAGGGAGTGGTCAGCCATTGAAGAAGAGGAAGACGTTAACCACAACATTGCAGAAACCAACAAAAGGGTCTTTCTCAAACCCCAAGACTAAACTCGTGAAGGTTTATGTCTGAAGTGTGTGTTTTTACGAGAATTGTTCATCAGTTTTTTAAAAAATTTGTATAAAATGTAAAGATGTTGGTAGGCATATGTACTGTCTTGAGGCAGAATGGATGTTATACATCCTCATTTTTTAAAAAGAAATGTATCTTAAGATGCTGTGAGGGTTGTGGACATATATAATTCTGTTTTTACTGTGTTACAATCCATGTACCACGGAAAGATTTCCATTAAATGCGTTGCTCATTATTGACCTCGTATCACATGTAAATGCTCTTCTTTATTACCAGTCCATTAAAAGAAAACCCTTAAAAAGTCCCCGACTGACCAGAGGAGGCGCTAGTGCAGCGACCAGGACACATACCCACATCCTGCTTCCCATTCGCAGACACGGCCAGTTGTGTATGTAGGGACGCCCGACCAAGCCGGAGGTAACACGGGGATTTGAACTGGCGATCCCCGTGTTGGTAGGCAACGGAATAGACTGCCACGCCTCAAGTGATGTACATTTAACAGAAATCTGAGTCGAGACTTATTTTTTTCTTTTTCTTTTTTTTATTCAGTCCCACTTACTTTCATTCTCAACCCCTCTGGCTGAGCGTCAACTAATTTAAAGAGGCGCTTTAGAATGACGTCAGAGATCGCGTTGGGGCAGATGCGGTAGAAGAATGGGAGGAGCCAGCCTCCTCGCCCTGGAGTGTAGAGAGATTTAGGGGCCACTGACATCAGGGCGTGGCAGATGTCCTTGAGCACGGGACGTAGGTCTTCCAAGGACTGGTTGGCCATCTCTAAAAGACAGCCTCGAAGAGAGGAAATGTATTCCTCCCCATAGTCCTCCCTCGTGTCTGAGGGGAGATTACTGAGGATCTCCTCCTGATGGCAGCTCCATTCCTTGTCGCTATTGAAAATATCTGAGATGAACATGAAAACAAAGCATGTCATACTTCCATTTCACAAGGTACAACATAACAGGTGGACACGAACATTAGGAAAAACCATGGACTGGGTCTCCCAAAAGTAAATTTAGCCCCATTTCACTGTTCAGTTTACTCACAGTATCACAGT
Source organism: Lampris incognitus (assembly GCF_029633865.1). Taxonomy (NCBI): domain Eukaryota; kingdom Metazoa; phylum Chordata; class Actinopteri; order Lampriformes; family Lampridae; genus Lampris; species Lampris incognitus. The sequence continues at coordinate 19,252,264 of NC_079216.1, read as the reverse complement.
TTTACTCTTGTCAGTTAACTCAGTTTTACTGTAATGGATCATTTGCGGATGATCCATGCCATTAGAGTAAAGGATCATCGGTAATGGTAAAAGACAACACAAAATCACCACTGCCGTCCTAGTTGCCACAATACCAGATTATGAGTGTGGTGGTGAGACACGGTTTCACGGAGACACTTTGCCTTAACAGACTCTAAAACCAGACAGTATGGATATACCCCCCCCCCTTTTCTCTCCAATTGTATCCGGCCAATTACCCCACTCTTCGGAGCCGTCCCAGTCGCTGCTCCACCCGCTCTGCCAAGCCGGGGAGGGCTGCAGACTACCACGTCTCCTCCCATACATGTGGAGTCGCCAGCCGCTTCTTTTCACCTGACAGTGAGGAGTTTCACCAGAGGGACGTAGCGTGTGGGAGGATCGCGCTATTCCCCCCAGCCCCCCCCCCCCCCGAACAGGCGCCCCGACTAACCAGAGGAGGTGCTAGTACAGCGACCAGGACACATACCGCCCACAGACGCGGCCAATTGTGTCTAGGGACACCTGACAAAGCTGGAGGTAACACAGGGACTCGACCCGGCGATCCCCGTGTTGGTAGGCAAGTATGGATATATCTTAAAGGGAGAGAATTTTTTGTATGTTTTTAGCCAAAACTATTTTGATATCGGTCCAGGGCGGCAAAACTAATAAATTAAAAATAAATAAATAAAAATAAAAACGAGATGCAGAGCAGGACTGCTTCCAGGGAGAAAATCTTGATTTTTCTTAGTCCGGGGAAGAATGCACATAAAGACCAATTCCCGCACTGATTACATCATATTGTCAGTACTGAACCACAGGCTTGGACTCAAAACGCAGACTCAGTTCACAAAAATCAGTCCTTTTAATAAAAATGAGGTCGGTACACAGGTGATCAGATAACAAGGCAACAGTGTCCAAATCGGCAGGCGAAAGGCGAGGTCAAAAAGGCAAAAACAGGTCAGGAAACTATAGGGCTCAAGAAACTCACACAAGGGGAGAAATGCTGGAACGCTGTCACAAGGAACAAGACGAACTGGCACAGAAGGAAGGGAACACTAAGACTATATACTCTGGAGGAGGGGAGACAATGAGACACGGGTGCAACACATTAGGGCAGGGCAGGTAATCACACAGGAGGGAGACACACGAGGGCAGGAAGTAAAGGACCTGAAACGAGACAAGAGGTGAGTATCAAAATAAAACAGGAAGTACAAGACAAAGAACACTGGGAGAAACAAAAGATAACTTAACCATCCAGACGGGGCGTGACACATATGAGGGCATCTGAGACACCGTGAGACCCATGTGACGTAGCCAACGTGAAACAAACGTAAAGGCGTGTAAATGCTTTTAGGGGAGGAGCCAAGCGGTCAAAAATGTGACGTACTTGTTCTGAAGCCAGATGGTTGAACTATGGCTACTTTGACACCCCACGCATCCAGCTCCATTTTCATCACCCTGGAAAAGTTGCCCAGCGCTGCCTTAGACGCGCCATAGGCACATAACATTGGCATGGGCACCTCGCCTGTACAAGCAAACACGAGCGCATTACATACACATTACATACACATTACATACACATTACATACACTTGCATAACAACTCCTTGGCTGCAAGATGGCAACGCAGAGAAGATCCTCTATATTTGGAAAGAGACGGAATTATTAAGAAATATTCGAAATGTTAAGCTCAGTTAATGAGTAAATAAGTGTTATTTTAGAGGTGTTACGTCAGCTCGTGTTTAGAGGGCCCTGAATCTTATTGTTATTCAGAGGTGGACAGATAACTGCAACAAGAAAGATGAGTTTGACACAAGTCCCGCAGAACGTTGAAGTCATCCTCCTGATTTCTATTCCTTCCCACCGATTTAAAACGTTATCTCGGTCTTATCGGTCAGAACTACCTGTACTAACCTGCCATGCTTAACATGTTGACTATCCTTCCTCTGGACTTGCGCAGCAGTGGGAGGAAAACCTGGCACATTTCCACAGTGGACATAAAGTTCACATCCATGCAGCGTCTGTAAGTGGCCAAAGGCTGGAGCTCCCCGTCAGCTGGATAGCCTAGGATCCCTGCGTTATTCACCAGACCCCACAGACCTGCCGGCCAATAGAGACACAAGACACTAAGGAGAACCGCTGGCGGACATCTGCCGTTTTGGCGAACACATCTTTCTTTTTAGCCTTGTTGGCACCGCCACCAACGCAAGTCTAATACTGCTACACCGTGTTAGCAAGTTGTCACAGGGGAGACACAATAAGCCCTTATAGATGACTTCAGAATGTTCACTGTGTAGGTCATTGTAAGTACTCCAGCGAGCCTGCTATGCAACTATTAATAATCTACTACTACCACTACTACTACTACTACTTGCGGCTGCTCCCGTTATGGGTCGCCACAGCGGATCATCCGTTTCCACTTCCTTCCTGTCCTCTGCATCTTCCTCTGTCACATCTGTAATGATCTGTGCCCTCTGGCTATGTTAACTTATAACATTAATGAAGCAAGGACGACTTCTCTCGTGCTGGGTGTTTATTCACCGACCGGATTCCAACTGACGTTGTTACGTACATCACGTGACTTTGTTGTGGCGCTACGGAAAGCCGTAAGGGACATTAGCAAATCAAATATTACTAGCAAATATTACATCTCCCTTTTTCTGAAAAGTGCTGCTTTCTCTGCAGAGATACAGACCACGTTGAGCACGTTTATAAGCGAATACAATCTTAATAAGAAAGAATATGAAAGTGGAACTCTTATATAACTGGACTGCAACAAAGTAGTGTAAAACATTTCCTTCACTGTCTAAATGTGACACCGTAATAACATTTCATCTTTTTTTTTCATTTCATTACTGGTAACTGCAAACAGCAGGTAGGTACACAAGGTAAGTGAACGCTGTAAATATTTCTTTTCAAAACATAGCAGGTATAGTACAGGTTGGTGTAAAATTATCTTTTTTTAACATTCATAAGTCAAGGATTTGTCTTGGTTTGATCGTGCGACCTGACCTCGTGGTGTAACCAGGCTGTGTGTCTGGTTGTCGCTGATTGTTCGTGTCTGGAGGTTCAGCATGCTCTTGCTGATGGGCTTGTGTGTTGTTGTTAGCGCTGGTAACAGTCTGCTGTGAAGTGTGTGTGTGTGTAGTGTGAGTGTTCACTCTGCTTTGTCGCAGGTGTTGACGGTTGCGTTGGTAGATCTGACCTTCTTTGGTTTGGATGTGGTAGCTCCTGTCTGTGTTCGCTGGTCTTTCCACAGTTGCAGGTCTCCAGGATCCATCCTCCTGCCGGAAGCGGATTGGTGTGCCTGCGGGCAGGTGGGGCAGAGGTTTGGCTGTTCGGTTGTAGTATGCCTGCTGGCGCTGTTGACATACCTCTCTCCTTTTGTGAACATCCTCCTGACTGGCGATCTGTGGCTGCAGGTGTTTTGCTGTTGATGGGAGAATGGACCGCAGCCTCCGACTCATCAGTAGCTGTGCCGGTGATTTCAGGTTGTCCACCGGTGTGTTGCGATACTCCAGTAAGCTCATGTAGGGGTCTTTGTTCTCAGCTTTGGCTTTGTCCAGGATGCGTTTGGCCGTCTGGACAGTCTTCTCGGAGAGGCCGTTGCTCTGTGGGTAGTGGGGGCTTGTGGTGGTGTGTGAGAAACCCCATGTCTGTGAGAAGTTGCGGAACTCACCAGAGCTGTAGCACGGACCGTTGTCGCTGATGATAGTCTCGGGGATTCCGTGTCGAGCCATTGCTGCTTTCAGCTTCATGATGACGGCAGATGAGGTGCAGCTGTAAAGTCTTTCTAGCTCGAAGAATCTGGAGTAGTAGTCCACAGTGACTATGAAGTCCTGTGAGTTCCATGTGAATAGGTCTGTGCCTATCACTTGCCACGGCCGCTCGGGTATGGCGTGTGACATCATTGGTTCCTTTGCATTTGCGCTGCGCCGTTCTTGGCATATGCTGCAGTCTGCTACCGCATCCTCGATCTGTTTCCCCATGCCAGGCCAGAACAGTAAGTCTCTTGCTCGGCATTTGCTTTTTTCCACGCCAAGGTGGCTGGCATGGATGCGCTGTATCATGTCCTTGCGAAGCTTTTGGGGGACAATGATTCTCTCACCTTTGAACAGGATACCGTCCATTTCTGAGATTTCTGCTCTGTGGTTCCAGTATTCCTGGATGCTGGGCGGGCACTTTTTCTTTGTGTCTGGCCAGCCAGTGAGTGTGGCTCGTCTGAGTGCGGTGAGCTGTGGATCTTGCGCTGTTTCCTGCTTGATTTCTGTGAGTCTTGTGTCGCTCACAGGGATGTTGCTGAGGACTGTGTGCACTTGGGCCTCCATCCCTTCCTGTAGGTCACTGTCGTGGTGTTCTATTGACTTGCGTGACAGTGTGTCGGCCACCGGTATGTCCTTACCGGGGCGGTGGATGATTTGGATGTCGTATTTTTGGAGCGCCAGGATCATCCGTTGCAGCCGGGGTGGTGCTGCTGCCAGTGGCTTTTTTAGTATTGCCTCCAGAGGCTTGTGGTCTGACTCCACAATCACTTTTCGTCCATACATGTACTCGTGGAACCTCTTGCAGCCGAAGACCACAGCGTAGAGCTCCTTCTCTATCTGTGCGTAGTTTTCTTCAGTGCTGTTGAGTGACTTGGACGCATAGGCAATTGGTTTGCCATCTTGGAGCATGACAGCCCCAAGGCCACTTTTGGATGCATCCACTTGGAGTCGCAGCTCTTTCTGCGGGTCGAAATATGAGAGTACTGGACCTGGGTGCTGTGTAATGAGATTTTTCATCTCTTGGAACGCCTTGTCGTGGACTGCATCCCACACAAACTCACTGTCCTGTTTCAGAAGCTGTCTGAGGGGTGAGTTTATCTGTGAGAGGTGTGGAGCAAATCTGGCGAGGTAGTTGATCATGCCGAGGACTGTCTCCAGCTCTGCTTTGTTCTGTGGGGGTTGCATGTCCTTGACCGCCTTCACCTTGTGTGGGTCTGGTTTGATGCCTTCGTGTGAGAGCGTGTGGCCGAAGTAGCTTACCTCGGACACGCATATGTGACACTTGTCGGGGTTGAGCCTCACCCCTCGCTCCCTTGTGCGCTTCAGCATCGCTCTGAGACGCTGGTCATGTTCCTCTTTAGTCTTGCCGAACACTAGTATATCGTCCACTATGGCCGTCACACCGTCCAATCCTTCATATGTTTCATCCACGCGTCTCTGGAACTCGTCTTGAGCGGACACGATTCCGAATGGCAGTCTGAGGAAACGATACCTGCCAAACACTGTGTTAAATGTCGTCAACATTGAGGATTCAGTGCTCAGTTTGATGGCCCAATAGCCTGACCGCGCGTCTAACACGCTAAAGTACTCAGCTCCAGCAAGCTTTGTGGTGGCGTCCTCCAGCGTGGGGAGGGGGTAGTGAGGTCGTTGTATCACTTTGTTAAGAGCTCTGGGGTCTAAACACACTCTAAGTTTGCCTGTCTTTGGCTTCTCAACAATGACGAGTGCGTTCACCCATTCTGTGGGTTCTGTTACCTTACAGATTATGCCGCCTTTCTCCATGCTGTCAAGCTCGTCCCTCAGTTTGCTGCGTAGGGCGATGGGGATTCTGCGTGGCGGGCAGACGACCGGCGTTGCATCTGGTGTGACGCGGAAGGTGCACTCGCCTGGGAACTCTCCTATTCCTTGGAAAACATCTGCATACTCATCCATTATGCTCTGTGATGTGACATTGTTTTCCTCGCTCACAGCCATCACTATTTTTACCAAGTTTAGGTCACGGCATGTTTTCATTGCCATGACTGGTGGGGCGTTTGTGTCAATGACGTAAAAGTCCAGCATCATTGCATTGTCTCTGTACTTACATTTGAGTTTGCATGTGCCTTTCACGCTCAGCGCGCCTCCTCCATATTCAGTGAGTCTGTGTATTGCTGGTTTCAGTGTCACATTTTTGAACAGCGCCTGGAACAGGTTGGTGGGAATAGTATTGGCCTGTGCCCCAGTGTCTAGTTTAAACTTTACCTTCTGTGGAGGTGTGCCAATTCCAACCTCTACGTAAGCCTGCTCGTTGCTTTTTCCGTTGTTCTCTATTGAGATGCAGTCTATGTACAGCTCTGTCTGTTCTCCCACAGCGGTGCTCTCCACTGTAATGTTGTCGAAGTACAGTTCTTCCTGTTCTCTGTCAGTGGTGCACTCTTCTGGGTTCTCTCCGACGGCATGTACTGTGCCGCGGTAGTACTTTGTCTGTCCCTGGGAGCTAGACTTGCATACTTTAGCAAAATGATTGAGCTTCTTGCATTTAATGCATTGTTTACCCTTAGCTGGGCAAGTGGCTTTAGCGCCGTGTAGCCCTCCACAATAGCTACACGCCCTGGCGGCGGTGCTAACGTCCCTTTGTCTGAAGTTAGCGTTAGCTGCTTTGGGTGCGTTCGGTTTGTAAGTCTTTCTGCCTATTGCGTGCACCGTTTCATGTGTGCTGCCCTGGCCCATAAACGTTAGCTGTTGCTTTGCTAGCTCGTGTGAGCGGGCTACATCTATGGCTTTTTCTAGCGTTAGCTCAGCTCCCTGGCTAAGTAGCTTTTCTCTCACTCTGGGTGAGTTGGTGGCAAACACGATGCGGTCCCTGACCATCTCGTCGGCATTTGGGTAGCCACAGTCTTTGACTAGGAGCTTTAGCTCAGTTACAAATCGTTCGAAGGATTCACTCTCTCCCTGCATCTTTTCATGAAATTTATATCTGGCATAAATCGGGTTTGCTTTGGGGGTGATGTACTCAGTGTACTTATCGTAGTACGTTTCTAGCTTCTTGGCTTGTTCTCCGCTGAGTGTCCAAGTGTTGTGCACATCGCGCCCTTTTTCCCCTATCCAGAGCAGGAGGTAGCTGCATTTCTCCTCTTCATTCTTCCCGCGCAGGGGGCCCGTGAACATTAGCTCCGTTGTTTGTCGAAATCGTCTCCATGCTTCAGGTAAGTTCGCCGATTCCCAGTCCATCCGTGGAGCTGGAACGCCGTACGAATCCATATTGGGTATTTAAACTCCGCTACTCTGACACCATGTAATGATCTGTGCCCTCTGGCTATGTTAACTTATAACATTAATGAAGCAAGGACGACTTCTCTCGTGCTGGGTGTTTATTCACCGACCGGATTCCAACTGACGTTGTTACGTACATCACGTGACTTTGTTGTGGCGCTACGGAAAGCCGTAAGGGACATTAGCAAATCAAATATTACTAGCAAATATTACAACATCAGCCACCTGCATGTCCTCCCTCACCACATCAATAAACCTCCTCTTTGGCCTTCCTCTTTTCCTCTTCCCTACAACTACAACTATATAAGATTGTTTGCAGGCACGTGATTCTGATGACGCGCGAGATTCAGATGGAGGGCAGGAAGTGAAAAGCAGAATGGACGAGATGGAGCTAGTTTAGCCCGAACTGTGCTCGTTTAGACAATATCATGAGAGAAAGGTATAAACAGAAAGTAAGATATGTTGGACATGAGCCTTATGTTATGAAGAGTGATTCTTTTGACGAAGTGGTCACTGCACACACGCGCGTTATCCGACCGCAGACGACGGTTCGCGAGCCATTTTTTCCGGCGTTTTCGGTCAATTTCTTTCATTCCCCCCCCCCCTCATGAACAACAACTTTTGGTGCTCAATAAAACCTCCTTGTGGTTTCTCAGTTAATGACGCCAAACATATAGGCATTTCAAAAGTTTGTGATAGTGTAGAAAGTCACTTCCTGCTCTCCATCTGTATTTCGTGACGTCATATGCAAACAACCTATTTACTACTACTACTACTACTACTACTACTACTTTCGGCTGCTCCCGTTAGCGACATTCTACCACTTCCGCTTCCCATTACCGGAGTGCATTTCCATTTCCGGTCTTGATGCGAGAAGCAGAGAGGTGCGATGGCATTTTACACAAGGTGTCTTCAGGATTTACCAAAAATCACAGTAATATGTTTTTACAATAAATCTGTTTTTATTGACCATTTCTGAGTGATTCCCCTATTGAAGTTTGTCAAGCACCAACAGACCAAATACTCTCGATGATGTTATGACTGGAGGAATAGAAAAATGAAATAATAGATAGATAGAAAGGGGCATTCTGTAAAGCACTTTTCACAAAGTGCTTTACAGAATAAACAAGCAAGCATAGATGAACAGCAATTGGTTTTCAGTAGTTATACAATAAGAACTTAATCTGTCAAATAAAATTTTCTCCATCACTTTAGATACCACACTGGCTAGAGCAATCGGTTGATAATTATCTAAACTCCCTACTTTGCCTGCTTTGTCCTTAATAACAGGAACAAGTGTAGCAGACAACATGGAGTATGGCAAGATGCCATGTGACAAAAAGCTTGTGAAGCATATGGCTAGTATGTACTATGGACTATGTACTATGAGCTGCGTACTATGGATAGACAATATTATACAACAGGATAAGGCACTTGAGTATGGGCACTATATACAATGGATGGACAATGAATACAACAAATACAATACAGGTGAGATATGATATGTTTGAATGGAGAATTGGTTCACTGGGACAATATGCTGACATCTGATTAGGTAAATGGAGCAGTAGCTCACATGTATGTGATTGTGACCTCTGGTGACAGAGGTCTGTGTGGCTGTGGGCCGATGGTCCTCCTGGTCCTGGTGACAGAGGTCTGTGTGGCTGGCTGTGGGCAGATGGTCCTCCTGGCCCTGGATGGTTGTGAGATCAGCGTGGGTTCGCCCCTGAGGGCGTCTCTCTCCTTTTGGAATTAAATGCATAATTATTTAATGTCAAATTTGCTTTATTACTAAGATTATAACGTTAACCCCACTAATGTCTGCAAATGTGCCATTATTCCATCAATTTATAAGTAGTAACTGCAAATACTAGTTACACATTTACCTGCCTAGGCCTTCACCAGTGGTCCATTCTGGTAGTTCACCAAGATGCAAGCTACATTGAACAGCTGATCGATACTTCCACACACAGACAGCGGTATGACCTGGCTGAACAGCTTGTTTTCTTTGACCCTCCGGATACACCTGTCCAGGTTTGAAACAAAGAAGAAAAAGTAAAAATGAACAACATAAGGATACCCATAAGATATACAATATACATTTCTTGTAAGAGAAATGGGCAGAGTATTTAATTCATGAGATACAGAATATCATCATCAAATCTTTACCCGTGTAAAATAGAATTGATATAAATATTAGTATTCAAAACAAAATCACCTCTCAATGTGGACTCTCAAGCGGGCAATGGACTGCGTCCGCTGGACATCCTCCCTACACATTTGGGCATTCTTCGACAGAAAGGCGGGTCAGTACACCTTGCAGGGAACGAGAGAGTCCACCACAAAACCTTTGTCCACCATAATGGCTGTCTGCTATGAGGAGGTTAGTAATGCCGGATATCTTGAAGATCTCTCGGTCGTTCATAGAGCCAGCATACAATGCAGAGATCAATGTTATGGGGCAGTGGGGGGCAATTCCTATCAAGGCCTTGAATGTTGTGTGAGATTTGTATGTTGAGAAGACCTCACTCTGCAGAAGGAGAGAGGAAGGAGTTTGGCAGTAGATCTCTGTACAGTCAAGGATCACCTGTGTGTCAGGGTAGGACTCAAACTCTGGTGGCAAAAGAGCTTTCACTTCATCTTGTGGTATCCACAGGCGGATGGAGCCAAGGACAAAGTAAAGAAAGTTTGTCCATGTTGTAATGATCCTGCTGGCTGTAGTGCGGTGAATGTCAAAGCGGTTGGCAAGATCTGAGAGGCAGGCCAACAGACAAGTACATCAAAAATAGCAGCAGTTCGTCAATGGGTGCCAGTTTCTGTGAAAATAAATGAAAAGGGCTTTGTGTTTTTATCATGCAGAGACCAGTTAAATCACAACAGCAATAGCATGACAGTAAAAGCAATTTAACCACCAAAAAGTGCCACTAGAGAGATGTTGCCTATTCACCCATGATCACCCTGAGGCAGTCTTGGCCCCAGTAGCCTATGCCCTATGCCCTATTGTTTATTGTATATAGTGCCTATTGCCCACGAGTGTGTAACCACAAACCATTCTCAACATGCAGTACATGCACATACATGCGTCACATCAACATTGGATACAACAATGACCATTATTTCTCTTCACTGGATTTGATTCTCATAACATAACTTACTGTTGCTTTGTGTTAAGTAGAGTTGACAGAGGCAGCACTGGTGACCCTTATCATCTTGGTTTTTACGGCTGGCTCTATCTGTTGCCAAAAGGTCAAGAAATGCTTGTATGATGCAATTCTAAGAATAAAAATATAAGCACATTAGACCTTCTTTCTGTTACGGTAAACACACGGCAGTGTACATACCGGTAGACACATAATTTATTTTATATTCCAGAAAATGGTTCATTTACCTTGTGTAAAAACGAATGTCCTCGTCTGACCCTGCGAGACGTTGCAGACCAAAACGGGACTGTAGCTGCAACCTTTCCAGACAGTTTTGCAGCTCCAGTACTTTCCTTTTCAACATTTCGTTTGCCTCAGCCAGCTGATCAGCCCTTACGGCGGTCGCCGGTGTAATGCAGTAGTCGTGATCGGGTGCCCGTGCTTCCATGTAAGAGTCGGAGTCAGAGACTGGTAACGCTATGTCCAGGGAAGGGCATCTCGGGCGGCGTTGCCAAACATTGAGCCTTGGGGCTGGAGCAGAATATTCGTTCCAAGCAAAAAGAGATGGTACACTACATTTGTTGAGTACTTTCTGTCCCCCAGTCAGAACTACATTGCCTGTCTTGAAATGCCGACTACAGACACGAGTAGTCTCGGAAGGCATGAACTCGTCTCTACAGATCTTAGCTTGCCAATGGGCTCGTAGCTCAGGGTTAGCTGGAAATCAATGAAAGCTAATCATCGAATTATACCGAGATGAGTTAGCACACTTAGGTACACAACAGTGGTAACTATTTGTCGCTGTCTGTTGTCGCTGATAAGTAACCAGTCGCCTCCTCTTTGCCCCGAAGACACTCATCTTGAAAGATACAGCTAGCTAGCTATCCGTTCTCCTCACAACAAATCTGACCGGAAATGGCTATGCACTCCAGGACGCCCGGAAGTTTCAATGACGACCGCTTGTGCACCTAGCCCATTGTGTTTAGAAATCACGTCAGGACACAGCGCTGTCACTCGACACAACCTCTGCGTTGCATTGTTTATTTGACTGACACAGCATCACAGGCAGACCCGATCAAACAACCCAGAGCCCGTAGGCATCGCCAATCGTTCCCGCCAAATCAAATGCAGCACTGTCGATGTGTGCAGACATAACATTCCTCCCCCCGGCAGGATTTCAAACATGAAAGGTTGACACAAAGTCCTCTAGGTGGCCAGGGCGTAAACGTGTGCGAACAGGTCGCGGGGCGGCCTGAGGCTGGGCAGGCCGAGGTGGGGAGGGGGAAGGCAGGGGAAGCTGAGGCCCAGGAATGTCTGGAGCCCGTGTAGGAGCTGCATGAAACCCCGGGGCGTCTCGCCATGCTGAGGGAATGGCTAAGGTTGTGTCACCAGCTGTGTGTGGCGGAGCTGACACCTTCCGCAGACGACTGGGGCGCCACCGAGTGCCATCGCTGAGGAGTTAGGTGGCTGGGCCCAGCTGACGGGTGACTTGGAGAGGAGAGGACCAGTATGAAGCCATTTTATTGTCCCTGAGGGGCCTGCAGACCCTGACCCAGTCTGACGCATTGATGTCTGGCACCCTGGTTCGTTTTGACTGGTCAAACCGTTGCTTCATCCGTGTCTGCTGACGAGTGACTGAGGCTCTGACCCCAAAGGGAGGTGCCTGGGGTGTGGAGGGGCGGAGCTTGTCAAGGGGCATGCACAGTTCCTGGAAAAGCATGAGAGAGGCTGGGGAGACGCCTGTGGTCGAGTGCTATGTGGCCCGATAGTGCAGCAGAGTGTGACGGATGGCCTGCGTGAAAGAGCACCCTTGGGCCATGTGTGCTCTGAGGCTGTTCTTCAGTGACTGGTGAAAATGTTCAACGCCGCCATTGGCCTGGGGGTGGTAATACGCAGTGCGTATATGACAGATGCCCTTGTTTTCAAGATAAGCAGTGAACTCAGCAGAGACCAGCTGAGGACCGTTGTCAGTGGTGATGGTCTTTTGGGAGGCCCCAGCAAGAGAAGACAGAGTCCAGGAAGTCGATGATGACCTGTGAGGTCACAGTGCCGGAAGTGGTGAGTTCAGGCCATTTTGAGTATAGATCGTAGGCGACCACCATGAAGCGTTGGTGGTGGGGCACTCCATGGATCTCACCACAGATGTCTAACTGCAGGTGTTCCCAGGGCTGAGAGGGCCAGGCGAGAGGTTGCAGGGGTGGGGGAGCCTGGTGGCCAGTCTTGCCACTCACAAACAGTGATGGCCACTTCTGCTGCCAAGGCGTGGCAACAGTCAGGATTGCTGCCCCCCCCCCCCCGTGTCTAAGAGGGAGAACCCCAGAGCGGAGAACAGGTCCAGGCCCATCAGGTTGGCCCCACGGCGTGCCACATGAAAAACTGCATTGGGCACCAGCTTGGTTCCATAGCGGACAGTCACTTGGAGAGAGCCAACCAGATCGATTTTGGAGTCACCATACCCACAGAGGACAGACGAGGGTGCGGACAGTGGCAGTGAACTGAAAAATTGACTGTAAGTATCAACATTCAGGAGAGACACACCTGCACCGGTGTCCAACAGCAGGGGGATGCACACATCATTAATGTTGACTGTGCATGATTTGAATGACACTGGCCCAGAGCTCACATTGTGAATGACTACACCAAACATGATATTGTTGAGGATCCAAAAAAGACAAAATAAATGTAATACCGTTACATTGCAATCTTTTTTTTTTTTTAGATTAAATACCTGTAGGCTTTAATGCCATTCATACTGTCATGTGCATAAACAACAGGCAAGGGAGTCGCGATTAATAACGTGCTTTATTCAGCCATCTGCTTCCAGTCCCCGACCCGGACAATCCCCCAGAATGCCCCAGTACAGAACCGCGCTAAAACGTATGGTTGCGTGTCCCTCCTCTTACGTACACAGCATGCTGGGCACTGTAGTTCTCATCACATCTCCCTCCTTTTAAAGAACATGTACGTTCCAATGGAAACAATAACATTGCTAGATTATAAAACAGAGCAACAGCAATACTATATTAGCAATTTGCTAATTAACAGCATAACCAGCTAACAATGAAGACATGCACTTCAAAATTCAAAAATTAACCTGAAGGGTGGGGTAGACTGCCCAGCCCTTCGACTGAGTGTGGGGATTATTCTGCCCCATTGCTCACTCAGTATCTAAACATCATACCGCTTTGGGGGTTTTACAACTCTGCCACTGGAGGTGATGGTGAACCCAGAGGGCCTTGCTGGCACGTCCGGCTCCGTGGGAGTGCCCGATGAGGTAGCGACCGGTGGGCTGAGTTGTTCCTGCTGCAAGTCATTGCTGTCTCTGGCTGGTTAGGTTGCAACAGTTGCAGGGGCAGGCACTGATTGCAGGTGCCTGCGGTTCCGTCTGAAGACAGCCCCGTCTTCCGTACGCACCGTGTAGGAGCGTGGTTCCCCTGAGGGATTCACCACGACTGCGGGCATCTTCCACCCCTTTTGCCCGTCTAGTTTGACTCGTACCCTCTCACCTGAGTGCAGTTTGGTTAGGGCACATGCAGAGTGTCTCCTGTCGAAGAAAAACTTATAAGCCTCTTTTGCCCTTCTGTCATTCTTCTCCACCTCCTTGTGGTCGAAGAGCTGTGGCTGGAGTTTCCTCTCCAGCACAGGCATGTCGGTCCGGATCTGGCGGCCGGTCATGAGCTGCGCGGGGCTCGTATCTGTGGCAGCAATTGGTGTGGCGCGGTAGCACATCAGCGCTAGGTGTGGGTCAGGCTGCCGCAAAATTCTTTTGGCCGTCCGCCGTTGTGTGGCGGAAATCATAGTTCCTACAAAACTGCCTAAATTCGGCTGACGTAAACTGTGTGGCATTGTCACTAATGAGTTTCCCAGGGACGCCCCATCGTGCGAACATACCTTTCAGCTGCTCAATCACCTGTAGACTGGAGGTGGTCCGTAGCTGGGCGATCTCAATGTCCCTGGAATAATAATCAACCACTACCAGGTAGGTTTTTCCATCCTGCTTGCAAAGGTCTGCCCCAATCTTGTGACATGGGTCGAGCAGCAGTGGTGTTGTACGTAGGGGCTCTTTGTACTGTGAGAGCTTATTGATTTGGCAGAATGTGCACTGTGTAACTTTCCGGTAAATGTCCGATCCAATGCTGGGCCACCAGACAGACATCCTGGCTCTTTCACGACACTTTGTAAGGCCTTGGTGCCCTTTGTGAATCCTGTGTAGGATGTCTTCCTGATACGCGGGGGGAATTACAATCCTGTCTTGGTACAGGAGCAGCCCGTCTGCCTCGGACAGCGATGCCCTCGCAGCATGGTAGCCATGCAGATAAAAGGGCACGTGCCTCGGCCATCCCTCTCTGGTGTACCCGATCACCCTCTGCATTGTGTCGTCCTGACGCGCGTGGCCTGCTTTAACATGTCCAGCTTCGTGCTCGCCACCAGTTTGGTTTCGATCACAGCTTTGACATGCGCACGCATATCCCCGTCTGTGTCTTCCCCGCGGCCGTCCTGGAGTGGGTTCCTGGAAAGGGCATCGGCCACCACCAGCTGTGAACCCGGAACATACACTGCTCTGGGGTTAAAACGCATTAGACAAATTAGAAGCCGCTGGCATCTTGGCGGCACTTTGTCCAGATCATATGCACTAATGAGGGGGGCCAGGGGCTTGTGGTCTGTCTGTAAGCTAAACTCAGCTAAGCCTAACAGATAACGGGAAAACCGCTCACAGGCCCACACCCCTGCAAGGCATTCCTTCTCTAACTGAGAGTATCTCTTCTCTGCACCTGTGAGAGTTCTGGAGCAGAAGGCAATAGGCTGAACTTTGTCCCCCTGAACCTGCAACAGTGCTGCCCCCAGCCCGTAACTACTAGCGTCCGCGCTCACAATGGTGGGCCTTGCTACATCATAGTATGCCAGGGCAGGAGTGGAAGACAACATTGCTTTTACCTTGGTGAAGGCTTGCTGTTGGGGCTCCCCCCACTGCCACTCTGCGTCTTTCTTCAGCAGCTCACTCACCGGGTGTAGCACTGATGACAGTTCGGGTAGAAACCTCCCCAGATAATTTACCATACCCAGCCACTGTCTCATCTGAGGGACATTCTCGGGGCTCTGCATGTCTGAGATGGCCTTCACCTTGCCTGAATCTGGTTTGATGCCGTCTTTGCTGATGATTTGCCCGAAATATTGCAACTCACTCCTGCTGAAGCGGCATTTCTCCCGGTTGAGCTTCAGCCCCGATGTTTTGATTGTCTGCAGTACCGCCTCCAAGTTTCTATCGTGCTCGTCCTGGTCCTTTCCGTACACGAGTATGTCATCCATGACGACGACCGTGCCCTTGTGGTCTCTCAGCAGAATGCACATTTCCCTCTGGAAGATCTCCGGTGCCGATGTGATGCCGAA
This sequence comes from Lampris incognitus, assembly GCF_029633865.1. NCBI lineage: Eukaryota > Metazoa > Chordata > Actinopteri > Lampriformes > Lampridae > Lampris > Lampris incognitus. The sequence continues at coordinate 19,236,703 of NC_079216.1, read as the reverse complement.
CGGGAGCCGCTGGAAACAGAACCGGCCTCTGGGAGTAATGAAAGTGGTTAGTTTTACACATCTGGGATCTAGCGAAATTTGCCAGAAGCCAGACGATGCGTCTAGCATTGTAAAAACCCCTGCCCCTGCTAACTTGGGCATAATGTCCTCCAGCATGGGAAGCATAAACCGCTCGCGCTTAACAGCCTGGTTTAACCGCTTTAGGTCCACACAGATCCGTATCTTGCCGTTCTTTTTGACTACGGGCACCATGGGTGCGCACCACTCTGTGGGCTCGGTCACTTCTGTGATGATCCCCAAGGACTGCATGCGTTGCAGCTCGTCGTCCACCTTTGGCATGAGAGGGAAAGGGACCCTGCGTGGCGTGCTGAGGGCATAAGGCTGTATATTGGGCTTAAGCTCAATCATGACAGCTTCACACTTAAGCAATCCAATGTCCCCAAAAACATCTTCGCTAACCTGATCTGTTCTAAAAACTAGGCCCATTTCACATGCAGCTCTGTGACTCAATAGATTGTTGGCATTTGGCCCTTTTATCACAAAAATCCCAATTTTGTGCATCTCCCCCGTTTCTCCGTGCACGCCACAAATTTCCCCGCACACTGCAGTGCTCCCCCTGGGCTTCTTAGGTCGATTGATGTTTTAACCAGCTGTGGCCGTTCAGGCAGTGACCTATATGCAGTCTGTGACAAGGTAGTGATGTCCGCCCCCGTATCGATTTTAAAATTAACCAACTTGCCGCAGATCGGTAACTCCACTTGCCACTTTTTCTCAAAATCCATCCCCTCTATGCAACCGAGGAAGTAGGGGCGGCTTCCACTTTCCGCTTCGCCCTCATACGCATCATCCTGGTAAACGATCTCCCTCACGTCTCTGGTTTTGCATACGGCAGCAAAATGTCTCAGCTTGTCGCATTTCCTGCAACACCTGTTGCGTGCAGGGCATTCCTGCTGCTGCCCGTGCACGCGATTACATCGGGGGCAGGCTGTTTTGGGCCGCTGTGCGTTTCTGTTGCCCTTATTGTAGTGGTTGTCGCTCGACACAACTGCTACATTGCATTCTTTATTTAGCCTGACACAGCATCACAGGCAGACCCGATCAAACAACCCAGAGCCCGCAGGCATCACCAATCGATCCCAGCACAATAGAACAGCACCAAATCAAATGCAGCACTGTCGATGTGTGCAGACATAACATTCCCCCCCCGGCAGGATTTCAAACATGAAAGGTTGACACAAAGTCCTCTAGGTGGCCAGGGCGTAAACATGTGCGAACAGGTCGCGGGGCAGCCTGAGGCTGGGCAGGCCGAGGTGGGGAGGGAGATGGCAGGGGAAGCTGAGGCCCAGGAATGTCTGGGGCCCGTGTAGGAGCTGCATGAAGCCCCGGGGCGTCTCGCCATGCTGAGGGAATGGCTAAGGTTGTGTCACCAGCTGTGTGTGGCGGAGCTGACACCTTCCGTAGACGACTGGAGTGCCACCGAGTGCCATCGCTGAGGAGGTAAGTGGCTGGGCCCAGCTGACGGGTGACTTGGAGAGGAGAGGACCAGTATGAAGCCATTTTATTGTCCCTGTGGGGCCTGCAGACCCTGACCCAGTCTGACACATTGATGTCTGGCACCCTGGTTCGTTTTGACTGGTCAAACCGTTGCTTCATCCGCATCTGCTGACGAGTGACTGAGGCTCTGACCCCAGAGGGAGGTGCCTGAGGTGTGGAGGGGCGCAGCCTGTCAAGGGGCATGCACAGTTCCCGGCCTAGCATGAGAGAGGCTGGGGAGACGCCTTTGGTCGAGTGCTGTGTGGCCCGATAGTGCAGCAGAGTGTGACGGATGGCCTGCGTGAAAGAGCACCCTTGGGCCATGTGTGCTCTGAGGCCGTTCTTCAGTGACTGGTGAAAACGTTCAACGCCGCCATTGGCCTGGGGGTGGTAGTACGCAGTGCGTATATGACGGATGCCCTTGCTTTCGAGATAAGCAGTGAACTCAGCAGAGATCAGCTGAGGGCCGTTGTCAGTGGTGATGGTCTTTGGGAGGCCCCAGCAAGAGAAAAGAGAGTCCAGGAAGTTGATGATGATCTGTGAGGTCACAGTGCCGGAAGTGGTGAGTTCAGGCCATTTTGAGTGTAGATCGTAGGCGACCACCATGAAGCGTTGGTGGTGGGGAACTCCGTGGATCTCACCACAAATGTCCAACTGCAGGTGTTCCCAGGGCTGAGAGGGCCAGGCGAGAGGTTGCAGGGGTGGGGGAGCCTGGTGGCCAGTCTTGCCACTCACAAGGCAGGCAGAACAGTCCTTCACCAGAGCCTCAATATCTCTGTCTATCCCCGGCCACCACACCAGGTCTTGGCAGCGCTGTTTCAGTTTCACAATGACCAGGTGGCCTTCATGCACCATATTCAAAACACGTGCACGGAGAGCAGCTGGGACCACTGTGCAAAACCCACGTGCCACGCAGGTGTCGTTCCAGCAGGAGAGCTCCTGTCTGACTCGGGCGAACGCAGCCAGCTCCTCTGGGACCTTGTGAGGCCAGTCATTCTGGATGTAGGTGCGGAGCTGGGAGAGGACAGGGTCCTGTTCGGAGGCTGCCCCCAGCTTCTGCAGAGAGACAGTGGCCTGAAGGGGTGTGTGTAGCATTTGGACAATGTCCTTTTCCACACAGTCAGTGTCCGTCTGTGGAGCTGGGGTGGAGACAGAGCGAGAGAGCAGGTCGGCGACAACATTGTCTCTGCTTGGGGTGAACTGCAGGCTGAAGTTGTACTGGCGGAGGCGGTCAGACCAGCGGTGCAACCTCAGGGGTTTGTGGCCTGTCACAGATGTGGACAGCAGTCACAGATGTGGACAGCAGCGCTGTCAGGGCCTGGTGATCTGTCCTGAGGGTGAAGGAGCGGCCATAGAGGTAGAGGTGCCACCTTTCACAAGCCCAGATACAGGCTAATGCCTCACGCTCACCCACGGAGTATCGCTGCTCGGTCAGGTTGAGGGCACGGGAGGCGAAGGCGATGGGCTTCTCCACACCGTTCTGGGTTTGAGACAGCACAGCCCCTATCGCTGTGGCTGATGCGTCACAGGTCACAAAGGTGGAGCTGGAGATGTCGAAGTGAGCCAACACTGGTGGTGAAGTCAGTTGAGTCTTGAGATCACGCACAGCGTCACTGCATGCCTTTGACCACACCCATGGCTCGTCCTTACGCAGCAGCTGGCGCAGGGGGGCTGTGGTCGCAGAGTACTGGGGAAGAAACCTCAGGTAGTAACTTGTCATACCCAGGAAGGAGGCGACCTGGGCGGCCGAGCTGGGCTCAGGGATGGCCTGAATGGCGTCCACGTTGGATTGTAGTGGAGTTACACCGCTCGCTGACAGCCGGAACCCCACGAACTCGATGGCTGGCACAGAGAGGACACATTTCTCAGCATTGAGAGTTAGCTTGTGCTTGGACAGGGCTGCGAAGACCATGTTGAGGCGCTTGTCGTGGAGATCACTGGTGGGCCCGTGTACCACTATATCGTCCAGATAAATGGCCACGCCCAGTATGCCAGCCAGCACAGAGACCATGATTTTCTGGAAGCAGCTAGGGGCGGAGCTGAGACCGAAAGGCATCCTGGTGTAGCGAAACACTCCTGCATGTGTCACAAAGGCTGTGAGGTTTCGGCTGCTGGGGTGGAGGGGCACCTGTAAGTACCCCTGTCTGAGGTCGAGCTTGGAGAACACCTCAGAGCCATAGAACTGAGCAGTGAGTTCTTCTGAGGTGGGCAGTGGATACTTATCAGGGACCACTGCCTTATTTACTGCACGTAGATCGACGCAGACACGCAGGCCCCCCGACTTCTTCTTAGCCACCACGAGGTTTGAGACCCAAGGTGACGCGTCCACCGGTTCAATGATGCCAGCTTCCAGCAGTTGTTGCAGCTCGGCGGAGACCCCATCATGGAGAGCCAACGGGATGCGGTGCAGTGGTTGGATGACAGATTTCACAGCAGGGTTGAGGAGAGGTTGATGGGCGAAGGCGGAGAGGCAGTCCAGCCCCATAAACAGCGATGGCCACTTCTGCTGCCAAGGTGTGGCAACAGTCAGGATTGCTGCCCCCCTTGTGTCTAAGAGGGAGAACCCCAGAGCGGAGAACAGGTCCAGGCCCATCAGGTTGGCCCCACGGCGTGCCACATGGAAAACTGCATTGGGCACCAGCTTGGTTCCATAGCGGACAGTCACTTGGAGAGAGCCAACCAGATCGATTTTGGAGTCACCATACCCACAGAGGACAGCTGAGGGTACGGACAGTGGCAGTGAACCGAAAAATTGATTGTAGGTATCAACATTCAGGAAAGACACACCTGCACCGGTGTCCAACAGCAGGGGGATGCACACATCATTAATGTTGACTGTGCATGATTTGAATGACACTGGCCCAGAGCTCACCTTGTGAATGACGGCGGTTGAAGACTGGGGGGTGTGGCCCTCTGACCCAGCCGGGGAAGATCGACAGACGTTGGCAAAGTGATTTTGCTTACCGCAGCTACGGCATGTCTGGCCACGGGCAGAGCAATTCTGAGCCCTTGAAACATGAGACCGAGATTCACAGTTACCACAGGACTGTTGAGGGCGGGGCCGAGAACGCCATCGTTGCAGTTGCAAAGCGTCCCCAGTGGAGTCGGCGCCCGCCTCGCTCTGGCTGGGTTGCGTCCCGAGGGGCAGCCGTGAGTAGAGGGAGGAGTCGTTGGCAGCTTGACTGGAGGTGGCCACTTGCTGTGTATTTAGCACAGCAGCACACTCAGCTGCTCCCTCAACCTGTAGTGCGATGGTAATTGCTCTGGACAGCAGCAGATCGTCTTTTTCCAGCAGGAGAGTCTCACGCACCTTTGCGTTGTTGGTGTGTTCGATTAGCTGGTCGCGAACCATCTCGTCCTGAAGCGGGCCAAACTTGCATGAGCTAGCTAGCCCTCGCAAATTAGCTACATACTGCTGCACAGACTCACCAGGCAGTTGGTGTCGCTGACGGAATATAAATCGCCGAAGGAGGGCACTCTGTGGAGCAGCGAAATGGGTGCTCATAAGTCCCACAGCTTCGTCAAAGCTTGTGACGTTCCCCAGAGTCACACGATGACCCTCTGCTCCCAAGCAGTGTATCAACAGAGCCGTCTTCCTAGCCTGGCTCACGTCGTCGAGCCCTGAGGCGATGATGTAATTTTCAAAACTATGTAGCCAGCGAGTCCATGGTACCGGAGGCTCGCCAGGTAATGCCAGGAAGGGGGCAGGTGGTGGGAGAGAGATATCAGCCATCCTCGTCGCCAATATTGTATTCAGAAATCACGTCAGGACACAGCGCTGTCGCTCGACACAACCGCTACGTTGCATTCTTTATTTAGCCTGACACAGCATCACAGGCAGACCCGATCAAACAACCCAGAGACCGCAGGCATCACCGATCGATCCCAGCACAATAGAACAGCACCAAATCAAATGCAGCACTGTCGATGTGTGCAGACATAACAGTGGTTGCTAGCGTTACTGCGGTCGCGGTTGGTATTGGCGCCCTGTGCTTTGCTAACTGCATTCAGTTCAGCTGTAATTCCTTCCGCATTTTGCTGTTTAACCAGTTCGAACTGACGGGGGGCCATTTGCACCGGTTTTCCTAGTGTGAGCTCATCTTCCATCTGCAACTTCTGTGACACGTCTCGGTCAGCAACTCCGATCACAACTCTATCACGAATATGCTCTTCCTTTAATGCCCCGAACTCGCAGTGTTCTGCCAACTCATATAAACTCCTCCTCACAAAGGCCTCGACAGTCTCTCCAGCTCTCTGCGAGCGCTGGGGGAAACATGCACGTTCGTGGATTACATTTCTCCGTGGTACGAAATGCTCGTTGAATTTACTGACCACCCTGTCATAATCGTTAGCGTGAGAAGCCTCTTCGAACGTAAATGAATTAAAAATAGCTTCTGCATCTTTCCCCATTGCGTATATCAAGGAATTGACTTGGATCTCACCGTCCTCCGCATTTAGCTTGGTTGCTAGTCGAAACCGGGAAAACCTCTGAATCCAAATCGGCCATGCCGCCGGTTGCGTGAAATCAAATGCCTCGGGGGGATTAAATTTTGCCATTCCTCGTCTCACCGGACCAACTCCGTTCCCGATTATTGAGGTAAGTGGATTCGAAGATCTTCTGACACCATGTCATGTGCAGAAACGACAGGCAAGGGATTCGCGATTAATAACGTGCTTTATTCAGCCATCTGCTTCCAGTCCCCGACCCAGACAATCCCCAGAATGCCCCACTACAGAACCGCGCTAAAACATATGGTTGCGTGCCCCTCCTCTTACGTACACAGCATGCTGGGCACTGTAGTTCTCATCACACATACCATATGTGCAAGTGCTCTTTATCTTTTGTTGGTAAAGGTGAGAGGGCCACTCCACAAGGGAGAAGACCTCCATCTTTATAACTTCCCAGGCAGTGATGGGTCTAGGAATTTTTAAAAGAGGTGCCCACATCATTGTAACGTGCATGGATAAGTAGACATGTTGGCGACTGGCTGACGGGTCGGACCCTTTAGTCGAGCGGTCAGCAATGTCTCCCGCGGTGCGGGCGATACGGTTTTGCGTCCCAGCCGCGGCAGTTCCTGTGGTTGCCCCCCGAATTCACTACAGTATGTTTTTCTTGTGTGCGCACAGGGCACGGAATGTTTATGTGCATTAATATTCTACTAATCTTTTTCTATTTTCGGATGCTGTCGTTAGGAGTCGCCACAGCAGATCGTCCATTTCCATCTCTTCCTGTCCTCTACATCTTCCTCTGTCACACCAGCCACCTGCATGTCCTCCCCACCACATCCATAAACCTCCTCTTTGGCCTTCCTCTTTACCGCTTCCCTGGCAGCTCCATCTTCAGCATCCTCCTCCCAATATACCCAGCATCTCTCCTCCACACATGTCCAAACCATCTCAATCTTGCCTCTCTTGCTTTGTCTCCAAACCATCCAACCTCAGCGGTCCCTCTAATATAATCATTCCTAATCCTGTCCTTCTTCGTCACTTCCAATTAAAATCTTAGCATCTTCAACTCTGCCACCTCCAGCCCCGCCTCCTGTCTTTTTGTCAGTGCCACTGTCTCCAAACCATATAACATAGCTGGTCTCACAACCATCTTGTAAACCTTCCCTTAACTCTTGCTGGTATCCTGTTGCAAATCACTCCTGACACTCTTCTCCACCCACTCCACCCTGCCTGCACTCTCTTCTTCACCTCTCTTCTACACTCCCCGTTACTTTGGACAGTTGACCCCCAGTATTTAAACTCATATGCCTTCATCACCTCTACTCCTTGCATCCTCACCATTCCACTGTCCTCCCCCTCATTCATGCTCCGTCTTATTCCATCTTGCTCCTACTGATTTTCATTCCTCTTCTCTCCAGTGCATACCTCCACCTCTCCAGGCTCTCATCAACCTGCACCCTACTCTCGCTACAGATCACAATGTCATCCGCAAACATTATAACCTACGGAGACTCCTGCCTGATCTCATCCGTCAACCTGTCCATCACCACTGCAAACAAGAAAGGGCTCAGAGCTGATCCTTGACGTAATCCCACCTCCACCTTGAACCCATCTGTCACTCCTACCGCACACCTCACCACTGTCACACTTCCCTCATACATATCCTGCACCACTCCTACATACTTCTCTGCAACTCCCGACTTCCTCATTCAATACCACACCTCCTCTCTCACCACCCTGTCATATGCTTTCTTTAAATCCACAAAGACACAATGTAACTCCTTCTGGCCTTCTCTATACTTCTCCATCAACATTCTCAAAGCAAACATCACATCTGTGGCGCTCTTTCATCACCTCTCCTCTTAACCTAGCTTCCACTACTCTTTCCCATATCTTCAGCTGTGGCTGATCAGCTTACCTCTGTAATACCTCATAAATATTCTGTGTGTGTGTGCTCTGTGGCGGCCTGTCCAGGGTGTCTCCCCGCCTGCCGCCCAATGACTGCTGGGATAGGCTCCAGCATCCCTGGGACCCTGAGAGCAGGATAAGCCATTTGGATAATGGATGAATGGATGTATATAACTGTTGATGGTCAGTCTCCTATTTTGCAGAACCTTTATAGTCAAACAGGCTAACATTAAACATGACAAATAAATAATAATAGGACCTTTTCTGAGCTCATTTACAGAAGTTAAGGCTATTGAGTAGTGAAATGCTCTTAGCAAACCACCAAAGATGCATTATCCAAACCCTGGATTCTGTCCTCCTCTAAATTTACTCAAAATGAATCTGAATTTTATATCGTATGCCATGCATTATAGCACATACTGATATAATAAGACAGCTACATTAATAGCAATTTTTCAGAGCAGCCGTAATCTTTCAAGGGTAAGAATTGAACTTTCAGTTTACAAAAAAACTAGCTGATGCATTATGGGGCTATAGCAGGACAGAATTAGTAGACTGGAGAAACTGAAAAATCACTATTAACGTAGCTGTCTCATAGATAGATAGACAGATAGATAGATAGCAACAGACAGACAGAGAGACAGATAGATAGATAGATAGATAGATAGATAGATAGATAGATAGATAGACAAACATACAGAACGTCACAACTTCAGGGAGGGGGTTGCATCTTGGGTGGCCAATCAGCTTCACCCCTTTAAACTCGCGCACATTCCCAGGTTCTGTCGCTGGGTTTTGGCTGAGCCTCACCTTTCTCTCCGACGTGGGAGCAGACATACCGGTGAGCCTGCTCTATCTGGGAGTGGTCCGTCACATCCAGCTGCAGGACCTGCAGGTCTTTCGAACTGTGTCTCCTCAGGCCCTGAGCTCCAGCACCATCCTCATCCAAAACCCCAGCAAACACCGTCACTCCCATGTCGCTCAGCAGCTTCGCCAGGGCATGACCAAAACCTGTATCACAACCTTTTTGGAGAAATATGCCAAGTTCAGCAGTTGTATTAAAACTTGCAGCTGTATGGCTCAGTGGACACAACATAACATGAACAAGGGCCAGCCATGGTAAAAAGAAATTGTCCAACGAATGACAGTTGTGACACATTACACTTGATTCCTTATACGACTGGTCCCTAAATAGGTTGCCTGGGTAATTTCAATCTTTAAGTTACTGTTAAGACAATGTGTCCATTATCATTGGCCAACAACGTCTTGTAATATTCAGATTCTTGGCCCTTCCTTTCACATTGTTGATGGTAATATGCCAGCTAGCTTTCTTGGACACAAGCGACATCAAGTTAAGTCTAAACAACTGCCACACCTTTACTTATTTACTATGACGAGGTTGTGTTTGTGTGAGCAGATGTAATTTCTCACCTGTAACTAGCACTGCTTTTCCATGTACCGGCAGCAACCCTGCTCCTCTGCCCACAAGCACATAGTACCCGAAGAGGCTACAACACAAGGGTAGTACACCATAGTGCCCTAAAGAGCCCCAATAGTACAGAAAGCCACTAAGGGCCCCAAGAACAATGGTCCAGTATCCAGCACGACACTCTTTCACTCTCTCTATTGCTGCCCAAATGTACACGGCTATGGCCATGGCACAAAGGGTGAAGGGTGCAACACTGTCAGACTCCCCTCCAGTTAGTATATCAAACTACTATAGAAGGCATCAATGTCTGTTCCTCTGTCAGATGTCCTTATGGCTCCTTCCAAAGAAAGCAGGTACCTTTATGAAAGTCCCAGAGTTGGCCCCCGCCCTCTCACATTCCAAAAACAGCCAATCAAGCTGAGCTGACTCGCGTAGTAGGCAACAGGAGTGTCCCAACTTGTTTTGTCGAACATTTCATCAAGGAAGAGGTGACAATAGTATGAGTAAATATTACCATTGCACTTCATATGACAAACTACTGCCCTACTCTCTCTGGTGTTATCAAGACATCTGCCAGCAGACCTGGGACTCAGTTCCCTTCCTGGTAATCACTGAGGACAATCTTCACCATGAAGCCAGGGAGAACATGTCCAGCAGGCACATGAGACAATAGTTTTTCTTTATTTGCCATATTATTGTCAGTGGCTTTTTTTTTTGAGGGTTGCAAAGAGATCCTCGATAGGTGAGATTAAAGCACTGTTTTTGAAATATCACATCCCTAGATTGTGACAGGGTGGAACTCACAGTCGGGGGGGGGGGGGTAGTTCCCTGAAGTTAATCATTCAATATTTCACAAATATGGAATATCAAGTCTATTTGCCCACCAAGTTACCTGCATTTAGAAAAATGGATGATGAGGTGTTAAGTTTGTGGAAGTGTCAATTAAGGAAACCAAAACACAGCACAGGAAACTCCAACATAAACTGACAAATAGGACATTTATTTTCTTAATTCAGTAGCGACTATGTTAAAGTGTGGGGTGTACGGTCATCTGCAGTAACATTTGCACATGTCAGTGGAAGATTGCATAGCCTCAATCCAACACCCAAAGAAGCAACATGTCTACATATACAGTCAAGTCTCACAATTTACATCAAAACAGCCAGCATAAACAGACTTGTGGTCACAAACAAGGTGCTCTCAGAATGGGCTGGTGGCTGTGGTAGGCAAAGACTAAATAATCGTGGAATAAATCAGCCAATAGAGGACTACAAGGTGAAAAGTTTCAGCCCATGGGGTTCCCATGAAGATCAAGGTGTCACAGCAGGGTGGAAAAAGAGAGGAATTAGGCAAAGTTTTTCTTCAGGAAGCTGATGAGTCCGTTGGTGGAGGAGTCATGGGATTGGACCTCAGAGTTGTCTTTAAGCTCTGGCTCAATCTTCTTGGCCAACTGCTTGCCAAGCTCAACCCTGTAGGGAACATAAGCGTTGGAATGGAGTTAAGAAATGATCAATTTTGCATCATGTCAAACAAGCCGTTTGTATTCAAAATTGTTGTAAAGCATAGCCACAGGCAATTCGGTTCCAGCCACGTGCAGTTTTAAAGGGGTGGCCAGTGCCACCCTTTCAATCTGATTGGCCACCCAAGAGGCTACCCCAAAATTTCTGCCACCTCGCTGTGGGGCAGGTCTTTGGCCAGCAGTATTCCTTCCACAGATAATGTTAACAGCTACTGCCTGATATCTAACATTATCTCATCTGAGTCTGACACATTGGCAAACTATGAACATTGAGGTATAGCTTTCATGAAGTCAGCTTATTGCTATTATTATTATTATTTCAAAGTAGCCTTCCTTTTGGTAAAAGCCCTCATCAGCTCTTTGAATGGATTGTTATAGACCCATGACAACAAATACTTGCACAAGTTTAGTTTCAGGTCGGAGTATCATTTATTATAATAAAGCTCAGGAACCTGAAGATGGTAATACACATTGCTGTTTTGTCCAAAAATCTCACTAACACTAACTCTGTATGATGTATGTTACGTATCCAGTCATGCTCATCTCCTCAGATTAAAACAAGCCTGTAAAATGGTGTTATGTTGATGTACCATGGCAGGGATTGCCTAACACAACTTGCAGTTTGTTCTGCAAAACAAAGTCCATCACTTTAACAGCCTTAAATATGGTCAGAACCTGTTTTTTATCTTTATCCAAAAACATCTAGGCATCTTATTATATCAGTATATGCTACAATGTATGGTATACTATATAATTCAGATTAGTCATATGAGTTAATTTAGAGGGAGCTAGAACCCAGGGTTTGCATAATGCATCTTTGTTTGGTGGTTTGCTAAGAGCATTTGACTACTTATTAGCCTTAACTTTTGTAAATGAGCTCAGAAAAAGGTCCTATTTTTGTAATTTTTAATGTTAGCCTACTACTTGATTATAAAGATTCTGCAAAATAGGAGACTGACCATCAACAGTTATGTGTATGCAAGTTGCCTATTACTTTATGTTTTAGCCTAGTATTGATAGAACATTAAGGAATATAAAAAAATTCCATGTGCTGTGTGCGCACATTAACAACACATTGTGGCCACCCCTACACATCCCTTTGTCACCCCTGTTAAAAATTCCTAGAACCGCCACTGGTTCCACCTGTCCCCTAGTGATGCTACTGATCCTTCTGCAGTCAGTTGAGGGCAAAGACATGCAGAAAAGTCAAAATGGCTGACATTATACCAACCAAACAAAAATACAAATATATAATTTGAGAATCTACAAATAGGCAAACTGTCGACCCATTTTCTCCCCGTTTAAGCCTTGGCCCCTAGATAATGGTAGCCATTGTATGCATTTATTCATGTCGCATACATTGGGAAGCATCTTGACGTTAATAGAGGCATTTTCAGAGGAAAACAATGTTGACTCACCCCCATTGATCATAGCTGTTGATGTCCCACATGACACCTTGCACAAAGATTTTGTGCTCATACATGGCTGGAACAAACAAGCAAACCAGCATGAATCCCATTAGTGGACTGCTTAGAAGTACAACTAGATAACAATTTCATTGTCAAAGGAGAGTATTATTAAAGCTGCTAAAAGGATTTTTGTTGACTTTGCACATGCCTGTGGACAAAAGCAGTAGTGTTTCACAGAAAAACAACATTTTGCAGAAGCATCGCCTCTTGTCACAAATATGTCTGTTCACCCTCTGGTGGCTGGTGCATTTGCTTTGAAGAGAAGAGTGAACGATGTAGTGGAGTTTTGGAAAAAACAGCTGTTTGCAGGCTACACAGAGGTAAATGTATTTCTAGTTCTGCAATTTATCCTGTCTGTGTGCTGTAAATCATTTTGTCAGATTTCTTGAGGACTCCAACCCAGTCGGTCAATATACAGACATCATTATTAAAGTAAGATTAATAAATAAACAGTGAAAAACTCTGAGCAGCTTTAATGTCTTTAACTATATTGTATCCTATAAAGACAACAACCAATAACTATTTTTTGTTTTAAAAAGGGGAAATACAAAAGTTTTAGATTCTCTGCGAACAACAATTTAAGCTATAACAGCTCCTAAACTTTAAATTCTTCACTTCTGTACTAACAAATACTTGTGACTGGATGGGAGGTGAATTTCCGCTTCTGGTGTGGGAAGACGGTGGTGCAAATTCATGTTTGCAGCGGCCTCACCCAGTACCGGTGTGTGAAGATGGCAGCGCGAATTCATATTTGCGGCGGTCTCACCCAGTACTGTCCATGGCTGCGTCTAAGTTTGTCTTTGTTTGAAGGCTGGGAGAGCTGGCGATGGATCAGCTGGGAAAGCTTGGTCTGCTGCATCCTGTGGGCCCTAGGACCACAGCCCTGCCTGGAGCTGCGCCCGAGGAGGTAACACCGAGGGTGGTCTGACAGGACACGGAAGCGGGGAAGGCTAAGCTAACTGCTAGCCCATGCAGACTGGCAGTTCCCATAACCCCAAGGGCGGTCTGGCAGCAGCCTCGCCTAGCCTTGACTGTGTTTTTGGTGTCATTGTGTGGAGAGGTGTGTCAAGTGTGTCTGACTGGGAGAGCTGGCACTGGATCGGCTGAGGGAGCTTGGTCTGCTGCATCCTGTGGGCCCAGGCACCACGGCCCTGACCTGAGCTGCGCCCGAGGAGGAAACACTGAGGGCAGTCTGACGGGATGCGCAAGCGGGGCAGGCTAAACTAACTGCTAGCCCATGCAGACTGGCAGTTCCCATAACCCCAAGGGCGGTTTGGCTGCAGCCTCGCCTAGCCTTGACTGGGTTTTTGGTGTCATCATGTGGAGAGGTGTGTCAAGGGTGTCTGGCTGGGAGAGCTGGCACTGGATCGGCTGAGGGAGCTTGGTCTGCTGCATCCTGTGGGCCCAGGCACCACGGACCTGACCTGAGCTGCGCCCGAGGAAACACTGAGGGCATTCTGACGGGATGCGGAAGCGGGGAAGGCTAAGCTAACTGCTAGCCCATGCAGACTGGCGGTTCCCATAACCCCAAGGGCGGTCTGGCGGCAGCCTCGCCTAGCCTTGACTGGGTTTTTGGTGTCATTGTGTGGAGAGGTGTGTCAAGTGTGTCTGGCTGGGAGAGCTGGCACTGGATCGGCTGAGGGAGCTTGGTCTGCTGCATCCTGTGGGCCCAGGCACCACAGCCCTGACCTGAGCTGCGCCCGAGGAGGAAACACTGAGGGCAGTCTGACGGGATGCGGAAGCGGGGCAGGCTAAGCTAACTGCTAGCCCATGCAGACCGGCAGTTCCGACAGTCATCCTGGCTGGCGCTCGTTCTGGACCGTGATTTTTTTGGTTTTTGTTTTTGTTTAGTTTAGATATATGTGTTCTTGTAGTTCTTGTAGTTTTTGGATATATGTTTTTGTCTTTGTGTTGCACTGCTGTGGGCTGAAATGACAAATAAAGTTCCTGACTCTGAGGTAAATTCATGGTCATTTTCCCCCTCATGTTCACTAGTCACACTTACCAATGGATAACTTTTCTATCCACTCTATTGTGTAAAAGTTACCAAGAAAAAAACGCCGCAACTTATCGGGTCATTTTTCCCCCCAAATACACACAAACCTCCCCACAAACATCTCCTGTTACTTACCAACCAGAACTCCCAGCATGAAAGGGGTCAGCTTCTTAAAAACAATGGAGTTGCTTGGTTTGTTCCCTTGGAAAACCTTGTATTGGAAAAGAAAGATACACATTTTAGTTGGTATAGAGCACCTCAGAGCAAGCTAAATGATGAGAGATAACACAAGATAGCTTCACCAATGAAGAAGAGAAGTCTAAGGCACGCTCACGAAGTATATTTACATTGCTTCCATTACAGTGATACAATCACGTAAATGGTTAAAAAAAACCTCAGATGAGTTTCTCTTTACTCTATGAAGATGGCTATGATGCCAAAAGTCATTTGAACATGCCACTTTATTAATAATAGCCATTTCAAATACACTTTGAGAAAGTGCCTTGGATCTGTCTTCTTCGTTGGTAATTTTTTTTAACTCTACCCAAGAGTACCTCCTTCTTTGTCATTAATCTTCCTCACTGTGTACTCAAGAAGCAACCCCACCTCCACTTATTTTCTACTGGCATAGACTGGTCTCTGGAGGGCGACTGCATATAAGGCAGTGAAAGAGTGACATGTAAGCGAGGACTGGGTGGAGTCTCAATGTTGTAATGCTGAGAAATGCTCTTTTCCTTTCTCTAGACATCTAACGTTGACATGCCCCTGAGCAAGGCACTCGACCCCCGAGCCTTTCCTTTGAAGCTGTTCAGCGACTGCATGTACTGGGCAGCTCCCGGGCTCAAGTGAACGGGACTGGATGAATGCAAAGCCCGGCGGTTCTTGAAGAAGAGTGTGTGCGTTCAGCCAAAACCACCAAGAAATGAATAAAAGTTTTTTGTTTTTTTTCCTAACCCCTAGATTGTCTTTGGTATATTCCTGACTTCCGAGAAAAAAGCAGAGGTTTTCTCATATATCCAAGCTAAGCTCAACCAAGTTCAGATGAGAAGGGGAAAGTTTGTAACTGCTCAACCATCTATATATGGAGTTAAAAACACTTTCAGAGACACAGTTGTGTTGACATGAGCGTCGTTACCACAGCTCAGCAAGTTGAGCCCGGGGTTGCGTCAGCTTACTTTGTGGGGCAGCAGCTTCTCCAGGGTCTCTCCTCCCAGGCCGCTGGCCTCCAGCTCCTTGCGCGCCTCCTCCGGAGTCTTGCCCTTCATCAAAGCCTCCGTCTGGGCCAGGAAGTTGGCTACCAAGATCTGAGGGAAAGAAACACACACCACATCAGCCCCAAGGAAAAACAAAGTTCCCGTTTCGTCTCAGTAATGGAAGTCACGGGCGTAAGAGACAAATTTAGAAAGACGAAGACACAAACTGCTGTCCTCTTGATATACAGTAGAAATGACTCGTCGTCACAGTAAAGTTAGGGGCCAACCCAAATGTACCTTTTTTTCCTTTGTCTTTATTTCTTTGTCTTTGTAACTTTGTTTTGAAAAGCGCCATATAAATAAATAGTTATTATTATTATTATTGTTATTATCTTTTTGTTCTACATTGTTTCAAGAAAACACACATTTGGGAGATGAACTTACACAGCAAGTGCATTTTGGGAACAGACGACCCTAACGGGAATTGAACCCCAGACCTGCTTTGTGTTACCATTAAATCAAGTGGACACTGGCTGCAGGCTGCAGAGGGCTGGACGGCTGAAGGTAAGAGTCATTGCGTCAGAGATGAGGGCTGAGCGTAGGTGATAAGGAGTTACCTTGTGGTGGAGGCTGTTCCTGATCGGGTTCTGGGACTGGGCGGGAATGAGGAAATCAGCAGGAATCATTCGGGTGCCTGGTGAAGGTGAGGACTCATGTTCAACACAGAGGAACTCCCCAATGGCAGGATCATGTTCTCATAAGCAGTACTGACATCTTTTCAAAGCAGTTAACCCCCGATGTCTTAAAATAGTTCATGTGTTGTATTTTTTTTTTTTTTTAAAAACACCTTCTTACAATTATTACCCCTAAAATGTATTAATCAGTGCAAATAGTTCCTCTACGAATCATGAAGGACAGTCTCACAGGGGTATTCAGCTAAAACTGCCAGAGGCCCAGCAGGTCAACTCTCCTCCCCTGCTGTGGTCCAAACAATTATACCAGGGGTGGGCAATCTTATCCAGAAAGTGCTGGTGTGGGTGCAGGTTTTTGTTCCAACAAAGCAGTTACACACTTGTGTCTCCTAATCAAGTTCCTCAGCAAAGGCTCTACTGGTTGATTTGTGGGATCAGGTGTGTACCTGCTTGGTTGGAACAAAAACCTGCACCCACACCGGCCCTTTCTGGATAAGACTGCCCACCCCTGAATTATACCAACAAACAGGAGCTCACATTTTTTGCCGGACTAAAAAAAATCAGTGTACTGAACATTTTTACTGAACAAAGTATGTTCCCAGTTCTGCAGTAACATGTTTTTGGCATGACATAATCCTTAACAACATGCATGTGATTTTGAACACTGATCTCTTCTGCCCTCCAGATTGCTTTGGTAAACATACAAAATCATTCATCCCCCCCTCCCCAATTGGATCCAGCCAATTACCCCACTCTTCCGATCCGTCCCGGTCACTGCTCCACTCCCTCTGCCGATCTGGGGAGGGCTGCAGACTACCACATGCCTCCTCCGATAGATGTGAAGTCGCCAGCCACTTCTTTTCACCTGACAGTGAGGAGTTTCGCCAGGGGGGCGTAGCGCATGGGAGGATCACGCTATTCCCCCCCCGAACAGGCGGCCCGATCGACCAGAGGAGGCGCTAGTGCAGCGACCAAGACACATACCCACATCCAGCTTCCCACCCACAGACACGGCCAATTGTGTCTGTAGGGACACCCGACCAAGCCGGAGGCAACACAGGGATTCGATCCGGTGAGCCCTGTGGTGGTAGGCAATGGAATAGACTGCCACGCCACCCGGACACCCACAAAATCATTCATAAACTCAAACAGGCAAAAGTACATCGTGCCCTTGTTGGACAAACATAATGAGTGCTCTTTTAGGCTGAACACACTCTTCTTACTATTTCCCCATCTGTAAAGGACTTTTTATGTTGTCCTAAAAGCCACTGTCCGGCGAACCCACGTGGACTGTAGTCCACTGGAGTCCAGCGGAACCAATGATGGAGATTACACAGTTAACCTGTGTAAACACGGCGGGTTCTCATTCACATGTTCTAGTCTGGCCTGCTGTGATGAGGGGAGCGCGGCTCAGTACCTTGATGGATGAGCTGGTAGAAGGCGTGTTGTCCGTTGGTCCCAGGCTCGCCCCAGACGATTGGTCCAGTGTGGTAGTTGACACGGGCGCCATCTTTAGTTATATACTTCCCATTGGACTCCATGTCCCCCTGTGAACAACAAAGACAGGCTGTAATAACCACAGTAGTACTAACAATACCAGTATACTACTACCAATGTTCTTAAAAGCTTTTTACTACCTAGAAAACTACAGAATAAGTTACGAGGTTGTATATTTAAAAAGGAAAATAATATATTAATTAACAGACTGTGTATGATGACAGAACTCACACACAGGCTCATCTAAAGCTCCCTCACAACAGAAAATGCATGAGACCACACGATGGCAATATTAGAATACAACAGTACATTAAAATAAAGTGTACTAAGCCCACAAAACAGCCCATGCTGCCAAGAAGGATGACCCTCATTCTTCTTCTTGAGGGTTGAGACACAGCTATCTCTACTTCCTTTTTTTGGGGGGGGGGATCCCCCCCCTTTTTTCTTCCAATTGTACTTGGGCAATTATCCCACTCTTCCAAGCCATCTCGGTCACTGCTCCACCCCCTCTGCTGATCTGGGGAAGGCTGTAGACTACCACATGCCTCCTTCGATTCATGTGGAGTCGCCAGCCGCTTCTTTTCACCTGACAGTCAGGAGTTTCACCAGGGGGACGTAACGCGTGGGAGGATCACGCTATTCCCCCCAGTTCCCCCCCAAACAGTCGCCCCGACCGACCAGAGGAGGCGCTAGTGCAGCGACCAGGACACACACACACATCCAGCTTCCCACCTGCAGACACGGCCAATTGTGTCTGTAGGGACGCCCGACCAAGCCGGAGGCAACACGGGGATTTGAAGTGACGATCCCCACGGTGGCAGGAAATGGAATATACCGCCACGTCACCCGGACACCCCCAGCCGTCTCTACTTCCTTATGTAAAACATCACTTCCTGGGCTGAGAACGTGTACATTTTCACTTACTCTTACGTTCAGATGAAGCACATTTAGACACATTTCTTTAAAAGATGTGTATATCACACACAACAGCCAAAACCAGCCACGGTGCTTTACAAATACCCAGTGTCTGGATATGCTGGAGGCTCGCCCAGCAAAAGTCTTACCATGGGGTCTCAAACCTGAGGCCATTGTCCTTGGTTCAAATCCAAGAATTAATCTAAATGTGTTAACTGTACTGTAGCCTATTGACAGTCCTGTGACACCAAGCAGCATTCACACACTTGTTGGTTTTTAACCACAGGTCGGTGATACTGGAGGACTCAGAAAGTTCCCACATTCGGAATAGAGCTGAAATGTAGGATTACGGAAGTAAAAATCCCATTCACGGTCACTATTGAGAAACTGATTATTAGCCACAACGCATTAACTGTACAAGGTAGACTTACCGAGAGCTACAAGACTGAAATGATGCAGTACGCTGTCTGAGTTCAACTTCCTCTTTAGGAAATCGTGTTTTATTCCCAAATTCATGGCGAAGTACAACACTACTCACAATCCTAAACTAAGTCCCACCAATCAGAGATGTCACTTGTTGCCATGGCGTCGTGAAGCGCTCCAACATTGTGAGGGTGGAAGCCAGAATTTAGTGAAATAACGTCGTCTATGTCTACTAAAAACCTGACCCGCTGTGTTTTCTCTGTCCGACATGATGTGCTTTTTTTGGGGGGGGGGGGGGGACAAATCACAAAACACTACAATCTAGTATACAAGAAAGCAATAAAGGGAACTGTATGCCATTACAAAAGTTGTTTGAAACCAGTTGAAAACAAGTGTGAAGGGATTCAATGACATCATACACAACGCTTTATGGGATACATAGTTCATTCTGTCTGTTAAGTACACATTCCTGTACCTTCGTCTTTTTTCTATTTTTCAAGTATTTTTTCACCCAATCAATTGCGATGAGGCTACGACTCATTTCGTAACTTGTTGGATCGATTCATGTCTTAAAACTCCTTATAGAGGGATTTTCTGAAGTGTCAACAAAGAAAATGAACGGGACATTTACTTCAGGGACCCGGGCTGTTGAAAAACTTGAGCGGCCATATTTCAGCTCTAGTCCCACCTGGGATGCTGATTAATCCCCATATGACATGAACGCAGCAGCGCCTTTCACTCCCTTTACTGTCACCCTGTTAATAAAAAAGGAAATGAAATGTATCTACAAAAAGCGATCTGTTATGTCTCCGGAGCTGAACGGGTGCCAGTTCCTCGTCCCCGTCCCCCTGCAGACAGACAGCCTCCCCCTGCCGCCTCCCGTGACACTGACCTGCTGGAAGTAGGCAGCAAAGCGGTGCATGTATTGGTCATACGGCAGCATGGCATGGGTCTCCGCCTGGAAGAAGTTGATGTACCAGACACCCAGCACCGCCAACAGGACCGGCATGTTCTGGTCCAGAGGGGCGCTACGGAAATGGTTGTCCTGGTGACAGGAAGTGACCATGGTTAGCATATATACAAAGGCTTCCAAGGTATGCTGCCTCACAAAAGCATTAACTTCCTCAGACTTGAACCGGAGAAACGACTTCTGTTCCTCCAAACCTGTTGTTGGCAGTAAGGGGTATGTATTTCCAACAATACTCCAAATTAAACTCACAAATGCTACCAAAGTAACATCCATCCATCCATTCATCCATCCATTATCCAAACCACCCATCTTGCTCCCTGGACAGGCTGCCAGGCCATCACACACACACCTACACACACACACACACACATATTCACATCGAGGGACAATTTAGTACAGCCAATTCACTTGACCTACATGTCTTTGGACTGTGGAAGGAAACCGGAGCCCCCAGAGGAAACCCACGCAGACACGGGGAGAACACGCAAACTCCACACAGAGGACGACCTGGGATAACCCCCAAGGTTGGACTACCCCGGGACTTGAACCCTGGACCTTCTTGCTGCGAGGCGACTGCACTAACCACAGAGCCACCGTGTCGAACATTACACACCAAAGTAACATATGAGAGTTTAATTTTTGGTTCAAATGAGATCTGAAATCGGTAATGACCTTTGACATGAGGTACTGCCATCCTTGTAGGGTAGTTAACTGAGGTGCTCAGTGAGAATACTGGAATGAACAGTGCAGTATGAACTTGTTATCCCAAAGACCCATTTTTTGTTGGTTTGACATTGGTTTGGTGTATTGGAGACATCACTCCTATTAAAAAGTGTCTAATACTAGTAACACAATTATCACTACTACTGCCTCTACAGCGGCTCTTACTTCTGTTATTACCACTATGGCTACAGCTCACCCACACTAATATTAAAGATGATAAGATAATACAGCACTTTGAAAATAAATCTCAGGTCTAAACAATAAAGTAAACATGAATTGAAAAGAAAAAAACAAAATCTGGAGAAAATGTGTATGTATGCCCGCATATCTGTAGAAAATATTAGCTAGCAAGAGAAAAATGTATAAATATAATGTGTAAGCATAAATATAATAATAATAAAATAGTAATAACAGTATATAATATATAAAAAGATATAACATAAGAATATAAATATAACATAAATATAATAATAATAAAATAATAATAGTATATATAATAATATATATGATATACTAATATAATATAAATATAATAATAAAATAATAATAGTATATAGTATAATAATATTTGATACAATAATAAGAATATAAATATAATAAAATAATAAGAATATAAGTAACATAAGTAAATGTATAGGTGTGTAACTAATGAATGAAAGACCACTTAACGTGTGTGTGTGTGTGTGTGTGTGTGTGTGTGTGTGTGTATCAAAATGGCAGCTGGGAGGATTTTGTTATCTGAAATCAGTCTCATTTTCAGACTCTCCAGCGTGTACATGCAACAACTTGCCCTCACCTGCAGCGGCAGAATAGCAGGCAGATGAAATGAAACATAGAAAGGACAAAAAAGAAAAAAGTGTGCGCCTACCATCCAGTGTGCCCCGGCAAGAAGCTGCTCAAAGTTGTCAAAGCCTACAGACAGAAGAAAATGGAGAACAAAAAGAATGTGACTATTTTACACACAAACATATAAACTTGTGTAAAACAGTCTAAACAGTGCAATACCTTCTCTCTTTTTTTCATGAAACATAATTATAAGAGCCAAAACATAAAAAAAACTAGTGTGATGTGGCATGGACTACAATCAAATCCAAGTCTAAACCACAGAATTTCAATGATAATGTGGCAAACGGTGAAACAACAACAAAATGTGCAGAGAAAGGGGGAAAGAAAAGTAATGAAGAAGAAAGAAAGCCACTTTTAAGCCACGGTTACAGTGAATGTGTTCTCTGCATGTAACCCATCCTGTTGTATAGGAGCAGTGGGCAGCTGCAGCACCAGGGGACCAACTCCAGTTCTTCTTTCCACTGCCTTGCTCAGAGGCACAGGCAGGAATATTAACCCTAACATGCATGTCTTTTTGATTGTGGGAGGAAACCCACTACAGATACGGGGAGAACATGCAAAATCCACACAGAAAGGACCTGGGACGGCCTGGGGTTCGAACCCAGGACCTTCTTGCTGTGAGGCAACAGTGCTGACTACTGGGCCACCGTGCACCGTTAAAATAGACCAGATGCGGTGCGTGAGAAACTGCATGTCTGGGAGTCTCTGTGTGTGTGTGTGTGTGTGTGTGTGTGTATTGAGAGTTAAAACTCCAAGAGAAAAAGTGAACAGTGAACATGCAGTTACATGCTATGAGAACTAGTTGGATCTGTGATAAAAACAGCAACAAATACACATGGATTAAGC
The DNA here is from genome assembly GCF_029633865.1 of Lampris incognitus. Classification (NCBI taxonomy): domain Eukaryota; kingdom Metazoa; phylum Chordata; class Actinopteri; order Lampriformes; family Lampridae; genus Lampris; species Lampris incognitus. Next base: position 19,214,295 of record NC_079216.1, on the reverse strand, counting down.
AATCATGCCAGATCTATAGGCCATACACAAGGCTCAGCGTTTTCGGTTTTTACCAATTTTTACCGAAAAATACCAATTTTTTTAAAAGGAGCAGATCGGTTTAAACTGATTTTCACCCGGATTTTATGTTTCCACAGATCCAAAAGTTGTTCCTGTTCGTGTGAAGTTATGTAACAGTGCCCTCTTGTGGCGAAATTCGGCATGCTGGATGGCTTTGAAAATAAAAACCAAAAACGCTGAGCCTTGGCCATACATTTGACTTGTGGAGACACTGGTATTATGGGTAAAGCTAGGTATTGATAGACATTGTTAAATACTTACACCAGTACAAAACAATGCATTTTGTAATAACTTTTACAAATTTCCTGCCCCTTACTGATATTTCCATTTTCTTTTTTAAAACAAAGTAAAACAATACTTGATCAATTCTATAATCCAAAAACTGCCCATATACTAATAGTAAATAATGACTTTTCCTGTCTGGGGAAATCAGTTTAAAACCTTAATTTTTTTGTGTGGATTTTTCCCCCCTTTCCTCTCTCCAATTGTACTTGGCCAATTACCCCACTCTTCCGAGCCGTCCCGGTCACTGCTCCACCCCCTCTGCCGATCCGGGAAGGGTTGCAGACTACCACACGCCTCCTCCACCGATACATGTGGAGTCGCTAACCGCTTTTTTTCACCTGACAGTGAGGAGTTTCACCAGGGGGATGTAACGCGTGGGAGGATCACGCTATTCCCCCCCAGTTCTCCCCCGAACAGGCGCCCCGACCGACCAGAGGAGGTGCTAGTGCAGCAACCAGGACACATACCCACACCCGGCTTCCCACCCGCAGACACGGCCAATTGTGTCTGTAGGGATGTCCGACCAAGCCGGAGGTAACACGGGGATTCGAACCGGTGATCCCCGTGTCGGTAGGCAACGGAATAGACCGCCACACAACCCGGATGCCCCAAAACCTTAATTTCATTTTTAATTCATTTAGCCAGTAATAAATGGCTGAATGCTTGTGAACAATAATATTGTATATATTTAAAACTTTGACTGATACCAGAAGTTGGTGCAGTTCTGTCAATACCGAGCCCCAGATGAAACATCCCCCAGCAGACATACCTACGTGCAGTGCAATGGACAGACCAATGGCTGACCACAGAGAATAACGGCCTCCAACCCACTGAGGATAAGCACATATGACATCACAGAGTCACTCAACCAACCGGAGCACGGGCACAGCTTCATTTCCACAGAGACAATAAGAGACCGTTAGCATAACCTGCAAGGCACTTAAAGGGGGCCACTGCAGAACCAAAACACCTTGGTGTTACTGGTAATAAATGGGCTTCATGCGGACCTGGTTGAAGTGGCATTTGCAAATGGCTTTTATGGCTTATTTTAGTGAAGTTGGTCGGGCGGCACGCAACACAATTATAAGGCCAATGATGGTGGCCATCGCAATGAAGGGTTCAGGGGCCTCATGTATCAATCGTTACTATAGTCAGATTTGTTCTTACACACCCATGGGATTTTTTAGCCCTGAAGTTTGTCTTGGAGACCACTGCAGAACCTGGGGAACCCCTGAATTTAGACACCGATTGGCTAACAGCAATGTCTCTGCAGGTCTGGGTGATTTCTTGTTGCAAGAGGTAGACAATAGATGTTAAGAGAAAGGAATTACAAATAACCATCACGCTTTGCTACTGCCTGTCAGACAATCTTGAGGGCTAAAAAATTCAATGGCTGTGTAAGAACAAATTTGCCCATAGTAATGATTGATACATGGAGGCCCCAGGACATTCACCTTCTGCCCCGGTTCAGCTGGGGCATCCTGATTATTTCTATTATGTTTGATTTTTATGACTCGAATCTGAACGAGTCTTGGAGCGCCCCCAATGGCCACAGACAGCAGCCAACGAGAGTCGGACACGAGAAAAGAAGGAAAAAATTATGCATTGATCGAATGATACACAGACATGTAGGGGAGAAAATCTGGGCCTTCGTTTGATTTCTCAATCATTTTACTTTTAATACACAGCTGTTTGCTGAAGCGGGGTTATGTAGTGTCAGAATACTGTAGCGCTATCTATCAGCTGTCTTTTCACCTTGTAATCAGGTGTGTGTGCCTCTGCACCACAAAATCAGCACAAATCAAGAATACCAGTCATTCTTGGATCATGTCCGATTTTTCTCAGCTTGTTTCAGTCGTTCATTGTAACCCCGCACGAAAAACCAGACGGTTTAGCCAATCACAATCACCAAAAAGTGCTGAAAAGTCCAACAACTTTTATGTTTTGTTTTTTTTGGGGGGGGATTTCTCCCCCCTTTTTCGCCCTAATTGTATCCGGCCAATTACCCCACTCTTCCGAGCCGTCCCGGTCGCTGCTCTACCCCCTCTGCCGATCCGGGGAGGGCTGCAGACTACCACATGCCTCCCCCGATATATGTGGAGTCGCCAGCTGCTTCTTTTCACCTGACAGTGAGGAGTTTCACCAGGGGGACGTAGCGTGTGGGAGGATCACGCTATTGGTTGATGCTAGATCAAACGGGGTGTAAGCACAGAAGTAGCCGTGATTGGCTGTTGCGTCGGCCAATAGACAGTGCGGAACCTTGAAGAGCACTGACTTGAAACAAACGATGAGCACTGAAACATTTAGCTAGCTAGCTAACAACTGACCTTAACATTGCCAGATCGTACTGTAACGATAGCTAACGTTAATGCTGGCTAACAATGGAAATTCAAAAAGTGTTTAAACCCTAACCCTAACCAAAAACCAATCACGTCTACTTCCATGCCTACACCCCGTTGGATCTAGCCTCAACCCATGTTATTCCCCTCCCCCCTGAACAAGCACCCCGACCGACCAGAGGAGGCGCTAATGCAGCAACCAGGACACATATCCACATCCAGCTTCCCATTCACAGACACAGCCAATTGTGTCTGTAGGGACGCCCGACCAAGCTGGAGGTAACATGGGGATTCGAACCGGCGATCCGTGTTGGTAGGCAGCGGAATAGACCGCTACGCTACCCGGACGTCCTACTTCTCTGTGTTAAGCAAAGCTTTGCTTGTTGGATCCCCCAGGAGGAGCTGGAGGGCGTTTCCTGGTGAGAGGGACGTCTGGAGTGCCCTACTTAGCTTGCTGCCACTGTGACCCGACCCCGGATAAGTGGCTGAAGATGAATGAATGAACCTTTGCACTCCATATGAACTATTCCCGTCTATAAACTCCACCCTTCTTGCAGGTTCTGCAAACCATTTAAAACAAACACCAAGTGTTTTCAAATGCCATTTCACACAGGGCTGCTTCTACGCATGCTGCAACAGCAACCCATTAATGCTTTTCCATACCCATGCCCACCATGTCTCTTTATGCATATTAGTTTTACAGGTTAAAATCATCCAACAAATAATGAAAAAGCAAGCCACAACATTTCAGTTACCTAGAGGCATTTTGTCATTCTTAGCAGCAGCTGCCTCTGCAACAATTGTGTTATCATGTCAAGTGTTTGGCTTGTCCACAGTGCACAATACCCATTTGCTCTATGTGTAATGTACGTTTTACATGTAAAGACTTACATCCCAGAACTCGAACATGTTGTCCGTGTCAATGCCGAAGTCTTTCACCTTGGGCTGCAGAAGAGAGAGGGAGAAGGCAAGGACTGTCATCCGCTCAGGTTTCATCTATCATCCATCTTGTTGCAATATAAAGGTGGAGAAGGCGAGACTGAAAATGGCTACTCACTGCGTTGGTGGACAGCGCCACAAAGTGTTTGGCGACAGCAGCTTGCTGTGTAGCAAACGAACAAACAAACACACACACACACACAGGAATACTTGCTTGATGAAAAGGACATGTGACACTTGTACTAACTGTCAGCTAATTACCCCACTCTTCCGAGCTGTCCCAGTCACTGCTCCACCCCCTCTGCTGATATGGGGGGGGGGGCTGCAGACTACCACATGCCTCCTCCGATACATGTCGCCAGCCGAGTTGCCAGCCGCTTCTTTTCACCTGACAGTGAGGAGTTTCACCAGGGGGACGTAGTGCATGGGAGGATCACGCTACTCCCCCCAGTTCCCCCTCCCTCCCGAAGAGGCGCCCTGACTGACCAGAGGAGGCGCTAGTGCAGTGACCGGGACATAGAGCCACATCTGGCTTCCCACCCGCAGACACGGCCAATTGTGTCTGTAGGGACGCCCGACCAAGCTGTAGGTAACACGGGGAACCGGCGATCCCCGTATTGGTAGGCAACGAAATAGACCGCCACGCCACCCAGACGGCCAAAATAAAATAGTTTAAATAGCTAAATTAGAAGGGTTCAAGTTAGTAACAGGTTTACCATTTTTCCAGTGAGAGATGTTAGCATCTTTTATTGGAAAAGGTAGACTAATGTGTTTTAAATGTCGCGCAACCAATCACTGTAAAAACGTCAAATGACAGAACCAAACCGGTCTCTCTCTCTCTGCGCCTGGCCGGGGGCAGGCTGCCGTCAAACCCATGGTCTGTAAAGAGGCTCATTCACTCACATCTTTGGCTGTCTTGAGGAACCAGTCCTTGGCAGACTCGGCATTGGTGATGGTCTCCTGGGTGGTGAACGTCTGAGAAAAAAAAAAAAAGAAAAAAAAAAGAGGGTGAGAGCCACAAAAGCATCAGCTCAGAGGCACAGCTGAGCAGGCGGAGACACAACCAAGTCAATACTCTTCAGTGAAAAAGACAACGCTAGAACCGATGTGCTCTGCGGATACCCCTGCACAGCTGACGTTTACACAAACAAACTTGTTTGTAAGTGTAACTGCTTCACCACAACTTCAGCCACACAGAGGTATAATAGGTACCCGCAGGACCAGACGGGGTACTGCTGGTCTCATATATGATGATCAGGGTGGCACATAAAGTAATATTTGCAGACTGGAATGACAGAAAGGGACATCTGTCTTCTCATTGGTTTACATTTATCCATGAAGGCATGGCAAAAGGTGTGTATTTTACCTGTGTGTGTGTGTGTGTGTGTGTGTGTGTGTGTGTGTGTGTGTGTGTGTGTGTGTGTGTGTGTGTGTGTGTGTGTGTGTGTGTGTGTGTTTATCCTCACCTTGGAGGCAATGACAAACAAGGTGGTCTCTGGGCTCAGTTGAGCCAGGGTCTTCGCCAGGTGAGTGCCGTCGATATTGGACACGAACCACACGTTGGGTCCGTCTTTTGAGTAGGGCTTCAGGGCCTCCGTCACCATCAGTGGGCCCTGTTGGAGAACAAAGTGTCCCAGGGATACATCTCCGTGCAGCTATGTACAGCATATCTGCAGAGCTTACGAAATTCCTGGCTATAATACTGTAATGGCGCTATCTAAATTTTAATGACCTTTATTTATTCAGGGACTGTTTGCTCAGCGTGCTTCACATTCCATCCATCCACCCATCCATCCATTATCCGAACCACTCATCCTGCTCTCAGGGTCGCGGAGATGCTGGAGCCTATCCCAGCAGTCATTGGGCGGCAGGCGGGAAGACACCCTGGACAGGCCGCCAGGCCATCACACAGGGCCGACATACACATAAACACACACACATTTACACCTGGGGGCAATTTTTAGTACGGCTGATTCACCTGACGTATACGTCTTTGGACTGTGGGAGGAAACCGGAGCCCACGGAGGAAACCCTCACAGACAGGTGGAGAACATACAAACTCCACACAGAGGACGATCCGGGACAACCCCCAAGGTTGGACTAACCCGGGGCTCGAATCCAGGACCTTCTTGCTGTGACACGACCGCGCTAACCACTGTGCCACCGTGCCACCTGCTTCACATTCATATGGTTAAATACATACAACCACGGTCTTCTAATGTTGGCCATTATTGAGCAGCTCCATCCTAGCAATATTTTGAGAGAGGTTATCATTCCACGGAAATATTTTTATTTTCATTCATTTATTTTTTCCCCCTCTTCCTCCCCAACTGTATCCAGCCAATTACCCCACTCTTTCGAACCGTCCTGGTCACGGCTCCACCTCCTCTGCCAATCCGGGGAGGGCTGCAGACTACCACATGCCTCCTCCGATACATGTGGAGTCGCCAGCCACTTCTTTTCAACCAACAGTGAGGAGTTTCACCGGGGGGATGTAGCGCGTGGAAGGATCACGCTATTCCCCCCCGAACAGGCGCCTCTGACCAGAGGAGGCGCTAGTGCAGCAACCAGGACACACACCCATATCGGACTTCCCAGCCGCAGACACAGCCAATTGTGTCTGTAGGGACGCCCGACCAAGCTGGAGGTAACACGGGGATTTGAACCGGCGGTCCCCATGTTGGTAGGCAGCGGAATAGACCGCCACGCCACCCGGATGCCCATGTTGGCCATTATTGAGCAGCTCCATCCTTGCAATATTTTGAAAGAGCTTATCATTCCACGTAAATCTTTTAAGATGGCTCTTTGGGGGGCATCCCGGTGGCTCACGTACCACATAAGGCTGAGTCCTTACCATAGCGGCTTGGGTTCGAATCCGGCCCAGGGTCTTTGCTGCATGTTATCCCCCTTCTCTCTCTCCCCCCTGTCTTTCCTGTCTCTCTCTCGCTACTATCACTATCCAATGAAGACAGAAAATGGCAAAAAAAAAAAAAAAAGTGTAAGTGTCAGGCATGTTGTAGTGATGGTATATTTTGTTTAGCTATTGTTTGCTGATGTGTGTCAGCATCTCCATCTGACTGTGATGTCCTTTCATGTAGTCGATTTAGCTGGCCTGCACTTTGCACCCATTGCATCACATTGTAAGCTGAATCACAGTGGACCATGCCCTCTGGGCCACCATAACCGGACCGAAGCACACTCAAATCCTCGCTTGTGCGGAATCCCTCACAGACCAATGGGCACGATCCAAGTCAAGCCCAGAATGACAGTGAGATTCTGGAAAAGTAGAGTCGTGCACGGGCCCAGACCCAGCCATATAAATACTGAGACTTCATACTGGTAAATCAAGTAGAGGCAAAGGGGGACCCACGGACAAAGACTCACCAAGTCAGAACCGCCGATGCCGATGTTGACCACGTCGGTGATGGCCTTCCCGCTGAAGCCCTTCCACTCACCGCTGCGCACTTTCTGCAAACAGCAGCACACAAAAAGTCACGACCCCTCCACATACACCGGCGGGGGGGGGGGGGGGGGCTGGATAAAATGCTTATATTTATCTTGTTATCATGTGAATTACCCACGATTCAGATCTTCACACCGCACGCACAGCTGTCACCTGGTGGATTGTGCCCCCACAGACGCACACAAGCAACAACACAATGCACAAGATGTCAAGTTTGAAAACGCACACACGCGATCATTTAACTCACGTGACAGAAGGCCTTCATCTTGTCCAGAACCCTGTTGACCTCTGGCATGACATCGCTGCCCCCCACATGGATAGGTGTGTTGGAGCGGTTACGAAGAGCGATGTGAAGCACCGCGCGGCCCTGCAAATGGTCACACACACACCATTAGATGCACACACACCACATACACACACACACACACACACACACACACACACACACACAGTACAGCCAAATAAAACAGACAACTTTATTTTTTCTCTGAAGCCCTCAGTTTGATACCCTGCACTGTATAGAGATGAAGTGTTGAATGTGAGAATTTTGATTTTTTTTTGTTATTATTAAGACACAGTAGGGTGTTCAGTAATATAATAATCAGCAAGTTTGATGTGAATGTGAAGAAAGAATGTGATGTGTGTGGGAGTGGAAACATTTGTGCATGAGTGTGTTGAGTGTTGTGAGCTGGAGGGATACATGTTGAAAATGAAGGCATTAATAAGTAGATGTTGGAGAGGTGGTTTGTTGACAGAATGGAATGGAGAGAATTGTGGTTGTTTGGGGTGACTGGCAAAGGGAATGGATGTAATGTTAATTTATTCAATTATGTTTTAAGCCATGCAAGGTTTGCTGTCAAGCTAAGGAGGAATATAGCCCATTATGAAAAGAAGAAAGCTGAGTTGTGGAATATTTTTAGGCGTATAATGGAAAGAGATGTTAATATGTTGTATGGTTATGTTAGAGAAGAAGAGTTTATTAGTGGTTTTGTAGAGGGGAGCACTTTTGTTGTGACTGGGGAAGGAGGGAGGGCGATGTTGAATTTTGCTTAAATAGTGTAGCGTGTGGGATTAGTGGTTGTATCAGGAAGGGCAGCCGACATAAAATTTCGCCAAATCATTATGCGGATTGACAAGACTGCCATCGGTGCTGTGCCCTCACAGGGTACCGATGGAAACTATCAAATTCACTGTGGCGAACTCTGGGAAACAAACAACGGAGGAGGAGAAGTAGTAGTAGTAGTAGTAGTAGTAGGGGGAGGGGGAAGGGGAGGAGTGTAGTGTAAGATATATTGGGGATGGTATATGTGTATTTTTGTTTGACTTCTTTGATTTGATGGGGGGGGGGGTCTGTAGGCTGGAAGCCATGCCAAAGCCTAGAGGTTACCTCACCGTTCTGTCTTCTGTGTTTTCATTTTTAATTCTCATCCTTTTTGATGCTATCGAGTTCGATGTGTTGGAGATCTTCCATTTCAATATTGGTTAAGTTAAAAAAAAGGAAGTTGGATGTGAAGCGTTTTAGAAATGAAATAACTCCATACACTGTTGACATCATTATGTCCTGCTTAAACAACTGCTTTTAATCAGCTGGTTGAAGGTTGTCTTACAGATGACTGACCTGCTTCCAGTATTTTTAGGCGAACTAATGCTGTTTTGTTTTGGGTTTTTTTTTTTTTTTTTTACAATGTTAAGACGAAGTGACTCTCCCCAGCAAGACTTGTATGATAATGTTCATCTGATTTTACTGTAAGAAATGCGTTGTATCAATAAAGTTTGACTGGTGGGAAAAAGAAAAGATGAAGTACAATAGTTATGGTGTTGTCACCAGTTAATCCATGATCGATATCTGGCAAGTACATTACAAGTCTACACAAAGTGCATTGTTACCTAGGAGGAAGTTGTTACTATGCACTGCATCATGGCATGTGTGTGTGTGTGTGTGGGTAGGGTGGGTGGGGGGGGCCTCCCTGAATGACAAAGCAGAGCGGAGTCAGGTGTCAGTTGGCTGAAGTAACCAGTGTCCCCAGTCAGTGAGCGGGCCTCTTATTGTCTGAGTACAGTGCCTGCAGAAGCCACATGCCCTCTTCATGGTTGTGAAACCCACCGAAGAATTAAGCTTATTCTATTGCGACAGCAATGGTAAACAATTCTAGATAAACCTGTTAGAAGAAAAACCTCAATCGTAAAAGGTAATAAACAGGGTCAGTATTATGACCAGAAGGCAGGGCAGTCTAAGTCCAAAGCATATAACTCAGATGTGTTGAAATATCAAGTGTTTTTTTTTCTTCCTCAAAGCGCTCCGAGTGTCAGTATACACAGGTCTGACCAAGGTGGATGTCTCAAATATGTTTGAATTACACAATACAGGAATGCATTTAAAAAGGGGAGAAACATAATTCAGGCAGCCGCCAGTACCTCAGTGAAGTTGATCTTTTCGCCGGAGAACATCTTCTCTCTGGCTTCCTCCACTCCCCTAGACTTGGCCTATCAAAGACAAGAAAAGTTACTTTTGTGCAAAACGTGTGACATATCAGGCCATTCTCTGGGCAGTACGATTAGGGTTCGATATTTGCTAGAGATATAACTAAGAATTGCATCAACGGTACCACACTTTGGACTGTTCTTTATTTGGCAATCTTTCCTTCCTGTACCTCAAGGGGGAAGTAGTGGTCTTTTGTGCAAGAACGTGCTCTGGCAGTGTTACCAAATCCCGAGGATGTTAACAAAATACTATGGAACAAAGCCCACAATATTTAAGCTTGTTTAGTGATTAAATAGAATGTACCAATAAGAAAAGATGTCAGGTCAAAAGTATAAGTATTGAGAAATCTAACTTGTGTGCCAAATTCTAGTGGATTTCCTGTATGTCAGGAGAATTTTGCAAGCTGCCAGCCAATGTGACCAGTGAATTAAAAAAAAAAAGTTTCCAGCCCTGCTGCATGTTTCCAGTGGTCATATTTCAACTTAGAGCTCCGATTTCAAATTTGGGAAACAGCGGCAACTTAAGTAGCGATTGAATGGATCCAGTTGTGTCAATGGTTTAATAGATTACAGTCTAGTAAAGTGTGACAGTCAAGGTATCAGGTACCTTCTTAATGGCGATTAAGGCTCTCCAAAAAAACTGACCTACAACCACACCTACGTCAGCCAGCTTTGTTTACATATGCCACAGCCAATTAACATCTGGCAGGACCGCAATCATCAGTTCACGTGGAGGGCCGGGGGATTTAAGAGCTGCACAAGCCGTTTTACAATGAGTGGACGGGATTAAGGTTGATTGGGGTTGACGGCTCCAGCCTCAGCACTGTGCCGCCTACGTTTGTGCAACACATATTGTTGTTTGCAGGATCAATATGCAGGACAAAGCACTGGTATATGGGCCCAGGGGGGTCGGTGCTGCTGCTTACCATGGCGAGTAACATGGCCACGACTTCCTCATTGATGAGATTCTTGGAGTAGTCCAACAGAAGTTCTCCATCGTCTGTTTTTAAGGTTGTGCTATGCAAATAAGAATAACAAAAGGAGAGAGTTTCATTATGGATACAAAAGGAGGAAGGTTCAGGCACCTGCGACTCACAACGACGACACATAAATCACAATATGTCACAACAGTAGTTTTCAACCGGGTCCTCAGGTGGCACCAGGTAGCTCATTACAGTCACTGGTGGTTCAAGAACATAAACCTCCCTGATTCAAGGCTCGACACAATAGGTGAATGTAATGAACGACCCGTCAGAATAAAAAAAACCATCCAATGTACTTCAATATAGGATCACAACACTTTCTATAACCATAACACCTAGTGGCTGCAAAAATGACCTGTGTTGTAACTTACCATTTAGATATGATTCTGTTGTTATTGCACATAAATGAGTTTGAGGTAATGTTGCACAAGCATGACGTTTACCTGTTGAAATGGCGCACCACCCCCCACCCCCAACACAAACATAATATTCATCAGTTATCAACACTGTCTCCCATAATATTGCCAGGTCAAGTCGTACGCATCTCTGGGATGAAGAGAAAAATGGTTTTTACAATGAAGAAGTGTAAATACAGTGCATCCTGATGGACCGACCCTTAGCTTGTATGAGCGTAGCTGCTTGCACTGATGCGACAGCGGAGAGACAATTCATTGTTTGTAGTAATGAATAAATCAGTGGGAAACCACTCAAATTAGCATACACGGTGTTCTAGTCACGGTAATGGGTACCGGTCCAATTAACATCCGTCTCCGGCGCTGAGACGCGCACAACTGCACGTAGCTGCTGGACTGAGTCAACCGCACCGGACAGAATGAAGGAAGCCGATTCGCTGCAGCCCAGCGGACAGACTGCCAAGCTGCCCGCTTCATTATGAGGCTGCTCCCTTCATTATGAAGAGGCCAAACCGGACTCATTTGTGGGACGAGTTGCCCATGAAATGCTGGTTATTGTGCAAGCAAGTTTAACGGGCCAGTAAGCACGCGGGTTTGTCTTCTAGAGGCCCTCGATTGCCAACAAGAGACAACAAGCTATTGTAGCGAGACAGCTCAAATTAGCCTGCCAGTGTGTGATCACTTAGGCCTGTCCCGGGTTTGGCACGTTTACGGGCCGTTGTGGGATGAGGGCTTTCAGTCGCTGCAAACTGTGAAGTCCGCAAATGGAACTTTTACCACGTTTTCACCTGCAAACTGACGCGGAACGGTGCGGATCGGAGGCGTTGACCTTGTAACTTAGGCAGGGTATGCATTGCCAGCGCTGGGTCTGAAGGGGAAAATTTACCACGAGGCATTTATTTGTGAATAAACGACAGGTTTATATATATGACCATAATAATTCACTACCAAGAGACGGAGAGAGGCAAGTTGTAATTTTGTTACGTTGGTGACGGTGCTGTACCAGCGCTGTAAACGCCACTACAGCTTACATTACATCCTGTCTCGAGTCATCCCCATCGTTCACTTTTTGGTGGTTTAACACACAGGATGAATAACACCAAACGGAACAGTTTACAGATAGATTTAGTACAACCCCCCCCCCAAAAAAACAAAACATTATTGGCATGTCAAAATTCTACCTGAATTTGCTGAATCTGTCCTTGTCAGCATCAAACATCTTCCTCATATTGAGATTCCCAGCGTTGGCTCTGTACCATTGCTCAAGTTTTTTATAGTTTGGATCGTTTGTGAGGCCCATGGTGATAGGTGACGTCCCCTCCTGATGGACCCCAGTTGCTGTGAGAAGGACGTTTCCGTGTGTCGGTGAGAGGGATAGAGAGGGCGACTCTGTGTAGGGAGTATGGGAAATAGCTTGATGTTGCACCAATGAAGCGCCAAGGCCCCGCCGCTCCCACTACCCCGCCTACTCTGATGACGCATACGGAACTCTCCGTAGACATGCTCTCGGAAACCACGGGACTGGCGAGACTTGCGGAATTGAACCCCCGGTGAACATTGGAAGGACACGACTTTGGAAATGTCGTGCGGCGCATTCGCAGAAGTCGATTTATTCATTGCAAAACAAACCCCGCAGCAGCGACGGCCACGATCAGCTCGGCTAATCTCTACACAGTCGCAGGGTCTGTAGCGCAAACGCCTTTCCCACCCGCATTCCGGGAAGACCCGCCCCTAGTCCGCCTCTGATTGGCTAAAGGTTTACCTTAACAAGTTTAGGCAACGACTACTAGCCAATCGGAGGTAGAGTTCCCGGAATGCGGGTGGGAAAAAAACGACAAAGCAGCTCAGCCTTCTTATCGTCTCGAAGCTTGGCATCGCGAGAATGCGGCTCGACCAGCTGACTTCCCGGGTCTGCTTCACCGAAAGAAATTTTTTTTTTTTAAATTCAGGTTTGGGGAGCAAAATTACTCACATCAGAATGAGCTCAGTTGGTTCTTAGACGTTTACCCGTAGTCTCCGTTTTTGCAATTGTTAATCGATCAGCTGTCCTTGCAAAAGAAAACGATAATGAATAACTATTAAAAAATGCTGCTCTCATCAATTAGTAGAGGAAAAGTTCACTGTAAAGGACTATTCTCTACTCAGCTATTCTTAAATCAAATACTAACGTTACAAAACAAAGAGGAAAAACTTAAAACGGGAAAAAACCCAGATCTTCGTAAGTACTCAAAAGTGGCCTTTTAACTACCGAAGATTACTTGACTACAGAAATGTTTTCCACATCTGCCAAGAAGTAGTCAAGACAAGCCGGAGCCTTCAAGTTCAGCACAACCACGGGTTGGGAGCCACCTCCCACCCCGATTCCTTGCAGATAACCAAGTGAAATGTTATCTAAAGAGGTTTTATTTTGGATTTAAATGCTTCGATACAGTGCCACATTAATTTGCACCCAACATTATCACAGGAAAGAATAGATCAGAAATATGCATTACATCTAGCAATAACAAAGCATGGTAGAAATTAAGCAACCACAACCCAAAGTAATTAACAACTGTTTATTGTATGCTCTTAATAAAACCCCAGTCCACTGAATCCCACATAGGACACCATGCTGGGTTTAAAGACACAACATGAGGCTGTGAGTCCAGAGTGTATTAAAGGAAGCCGCTAGAGAAAAGAAAACATGACCTTGGCCTGTTTACATGTTCACGTACAACAGTCTTCTTGATGCTTCAACTGCCTGTACAGTTCTGCTTTCTGTCATTTTTTTTTTAAATCTTAGCTTTATTTTGTGGCTGACACGCAGGACCATCATGCAGTGCTGTGTGGAATTGTATACAACACCAGTTGAAACTTTACAAGAACTAAAGAGCTTCCTTTAAAATTTAGGCACATGAGCCCCTGCCCCGCCCCCCACCAAAAATCCATTTGGGCCTGGTATACCAAATTCACAAGAAGTCTCATTATTACAATCCAATTGTCCGCCATCTCAGTGATCTCAACTGGTGTGCCCTGGAAGGAATACAATTGTGATTTTATCCAAAAAAGAGGAAATCCTTTCTATATTTGTTAAATCCTAATCGAAGCAAATTAATGAAAGCTCTGAAGGACCAGGCATTATCCCAAGCTCATTAATGAGTAAGTTCAGTAATGAGCTTGTTTGTTTTTGATCCCCCCCTCCCCTTTCTCAGTGCGAAGGCTTCATGTGGCATATCTAAACAATAAATTGATCAAATGAACTTTTCCATGCTCAAATGTTCCATGGCACTGAGAGAGCTGAGAACTGCCGCTCTGCTGGATCAAATTCCTTCCGGGCACCCAAGTGAAATGTATCAATTAACTCCCATTCTGGACATGATCCCCCAAAACATTGCCAAATGAATTTGGACCCAGCATCAGGGTAAGGAAGAACACAAAAGTGTTTTGAATTAACAACCAACGCTGTTTGATCTCAAATTCTTACATATTAAAAAATCCACATGGATACGCATGCTTTAGTGCCTTAATGCAAAGAATAGCTACTCGATAACCCAACAGAAAAATATTGGATATCTGCTAGTATGGAAGATTTCTTAAAAACAATTTGTGCATTCAATTCAACAAGCTGTGTGCAAAACCACCTTGTGAGTTGTGACAAGTCTCAAATCTCTAGATTTCCCACTATATTTCAGTCATCTATCTTCTGGTGACATTAGCTGATATTCTCTGGCATTAAGGCATATCAAAATCATTTTTCTATACATTTCCTGAGCACATTTAAGTACTTTAAAGGTAGTTTTGCTCATCAAGCTGACATCTTTTCACAGAATTTTGAGAATTTCCATTTTGGGGTTTCAGCCATAATGCAAACATCTGTAAACTACCATTTAAAAACTGGACCTGGGTCAAGTTGGACTTCCAAAGAATTTTAGTTTGTAGTTTTAATCTAGGTTGACAAGGACAGTCCACTTAGGGCAAATATAAGTGGACCAGAGACTCAAGGAAATTACTGGTAACTTGTAAATCAGAGCATTATTTTAATAACCTGAATTTTAAGTAATTAAAAGACTGATTTACAAGTTGCCAGAAACTAACGAAAGTGTCCTGATATGGTAAACCCACTCTCCCAATACATCTGTTATGTATTCTATTTGACCCAGGACCATAAAGAACAATATCTACGGAATCAAACTCCATTTCAAATTCTTTTTCAAAGGCTGCCGAGCCATTGTTAGCAGAAGACACCGCTTTGTAATACAACTTTGAAATAGTAAAATGTGCAACCGAGTACTTTGCTTGCCTAATCAAAATGCCACCAACTTTTAAGTACTTAAATCATGCCAGGCCAACTGGCACAGTCTATCAAACCTATCGATCTTATCCCACCCGGGCCAGTTCCTTAACCTCAAAAATAAGAATCCATATTGCTGTATATTATATTGGATCAATAGGAAACTAAGTTGCTACACCCAGACAGCTATGCATATTTGTTATAGTTATGTTGACATCACTTACGTAGCTTTAGCTATCAACCACCATGCAGTGCCATGGGACAAAGTTATTGGCATCGAGTTTTCCCCAAAATATATGCGGCGTTAGGTGGATTAAGTTGAGACATGGCAAGCCAATGGTTCGCATTGTTTCCTGTGACATTTAACAGCATCTGAATTCAAAAAATTGTAAAGATCAAAGAAAAAAAAAATACTGTTAGCCATGAAAAAGCGCCTGTCAAAGAAAATACAGAACACACGTACGTATGAGCGGTATTTTCAAGGGCTTTTTAGCCATGTCACAATCGAAAGTGCAATTAAACCCTTAACTGGCCCATTTTCTGTGAAGCACATATAGATGATAGCCTGGTTTGCCTTTGGTGGATACTGTCCCTGCTTCCGTAAATGACACAACAAAGTCTGACTGACTGATGACGGGCATAAATGTAGCCAAGCAGCATCTCAAACGCTAGTCCCACCTGTACCAATGGCCCTCTAAAGTAAATCAAAGGAAGAAAAAAAAAAGTATAAATAAAAACAGCTGAATTTTGACCTATCTGCAACCTGTCCTGCCCTAAGCCTGGTTAGATGTGAACTGGGAATAGATCTACCACATAAACCAGTAAAGTACACATGTTGGCTAGCACCTCCCTACACTTAACGTAAGAATCCAAAATGGACATTAACATAAGAAAAATCAAATAAAAAAGCAGACTTGCACTAAAGGTGAAAACTGAACACAAGGACTATACTTCAGAAGGCTTACTGGAGAAAATGAAATCACAAGCACTGCCGTTCGGGAGGTGGAATAAATATGAAAGCTGGCGGGTGACTAAATACAGGATAAAGTATGTGTAGTAGTCTTAGAAAAACACGCGGTAGAAAGCTGTGACTGAGACCCTGCAGGTTATTTTGGTGCTGAAGTAACATTTACCCCCCCCCCCAGCCCCCAAATAAAGCTATGTCAGTGAGCATCACAGTCAAAGGACTCATGTATATGACCTTCAACAGCTAACAAAATATTATCAAATACAGGTTCAGGAAAGGGGTGAGGAAAAGACTTTCATCATTGAAAAGCAAAAATACTAACATCCCTCTGAAATCTGACATTTGTACATATTTTCTCAGCCACCTGGAAATAATTTTTATAGAGATCTTGATCCCCCTGCCCCCCCTCCCGCTGCCGCCGCCGCCAGACTGCGTTGTCTTTTCCATCGAAGATAGATATGAAAAGTATGTTGCGTTCAAGCAGTCTACCCCAGTGCTGGTGACAAATATACAGCTAGTACACAATCTTCATTCTTTTAGTCAAAAAAAGTAGCAACAGAAATTTTTTTTCTATATTTTCATTTCGTATTTAGTGTGCGGAGTTACATCTTTCTCATGGATCCTCCCAGCTGTTTGGACTATGCAGCCACTTTGTTGTCCTTCTGGAAGAAAAGGCAACGGAAAGGGAACAGTGAAGATCCTCAAATATCAAATCAGGACACACAAAACCACAAGGAAAAACAAATTTTTTTTCTCCATAATATTCAAGTGCAATAAATTGAGACTTTTTATTCAAATGCTGTTTCTTTATCTGTATTAAAATTATTTAAAAATTGAGCATGGGTGAGCGATTGCTGTGGGATATGGTTGGGATTTGTTCGGTTTAGGTGAAATAAGAATGTTCTCTAAGTTTGACATGTCAGACAGGGATTCGCTGGAAAAGATCTAGAAACTCATTCCCAGTATATAGAGCCAAAAAAAGCTACTTTTCAAATTCTCATGGGGGTATACTGTAATAGTTCCCTGCATCTGTATTCATATATAACTAGCAGACTTCAACATTTAATAACTTTTGAGATTCATCCAGATAACTCTGGGATTGTGTAGTCTGGGAGCGCAGCAAAATATTCTCAGCAGCATAATAAACATTTTACCCTATAGCTATTACTCATCCTTCAGACCATTCTCTAGAGCAATGTTAGCTCACACTATTGCGTCCCAAGTTCTGAGCTGAAGGTACCCTGAAAAAAGTCTACAGCCTACACTTAAATCATGGTCATTGAGTTACTTTACAAGTGCAGAGCTAGAACTAGAAAGTCAAAACATGACGGCTGTCAAAGTGCTGATGGGATCTTTCTGCTATTTCAAAAGGCAGCGTTCAGCTAAATCCCTTTTCCGAAGTACTTCTCGCTGAAATTCTGATACGTTACCCTGTACTCTGGTAGGTCTGCAAACTCCCGACCTCCCTGGCTCCCTCTGTATCCTCCCCTGAAGCCGCCTCCTCCGTGGGGTGGGCCGAAGGACCCTCGGCTGGCCGAGCGACCCCTGCCCCCGCGGAAGCCCATGCCGCCACGGCCACGGAAACCGCCTCGACCCCGGTTCTGACGCAGGGGGATGCCAAACGTCTCAGCATTCATCCGCCTCTCCTCAGCCCAGGTTTGCCTCCGCTCCCTGCAGTGACCGCATCAGGAATTAACATAAATAAATAAACAAATCAATAAAAAACATGGCTGAGTAATGACGGAAAAATATCCTGAATCTAATGGTAGTGATAGTGTAGGGCTATAGCACTTTTCATGCTTTCTTACATTACATTTTTCAATCATTCCAATCTATTCTCAAGTGTGGGGAAAAATAATATGAATTATGACAGATAAAAAAAAAAACTCACATGGCATTCTTTTCTAATAAAATCAAAGAATCTGACACAACTGTTCTATGGAAAAAGCCCAGCCTCCTGTGGTTTGTAAATCGCACAGGTTCCCTTATTTAAAAAAAATTTTTTTTTATTTCGAGTGTGCAGTCCCTCCTATTTTGTAAATGTGGATTTTCAGGGGAGGAGTATACAATGCTGAAGAAAACAATTACTGGCGGTGACAGAGAAGGGATTATATACCTTGGGAACCCTGTCAATCCAGACTTCTCATTTGCTTTCCTGGTGAGAAGAAAGCAAAGTAACAATGCCGTGTCAGAGAAAAACAAATAAAACCTCTTCTGTTGTCTTAACAGAGTTGATTAAAGTCCATGGAAAAGGTGCAGAATGACAGTGAATGCGTGTCTGTGTAGTGACCAGTACAGTCCTGTCTTGTTTATGCTTTGAGTCAAGTTTATTTGTATAGCCCAAAAATCATAAGGTAGTCCCGAAGGACTTTACAATCAGTACAATGCACAACAATGACATACGATGAGTGATTTTCTGTAAAGCCTTGCTGTCTTTGTACTTTTGTGTCATTATGTTTGTCGTCAGTACACCACTGCACAAATTTCCCCTTGATATGTGTGTGGAATTAGTGTACTTGGCAAAATAAGCAAATCTGACTTTAGAGTTGCATCACTAAATCATTTACCTAGTGTCATCGCAGGAGATGTTGTCAAAGAAGGACTTGGACTTGTCATAGTAACAGTTGGGGCCAAGTGGGTCTCCCTCCTCATCGGCATTGCCCTCACTGTTCTGAGTTTCCACGCCAGAGTCACCCTTGTCCTCGCCATTCACTGTCTTCGACTTGTCACTTTTCTCATCTGAGTCAGAAAGCCAAAGCACATCTGCAATCACATGCCTGCCTTGATGACATCTTTTACATGGTCACCCTCAGGTAGACCACACCTAAGAGCTGTGGCCAGACCCATAGCAAGGGCTTTGCGACATCACAGGACCTTGCACCTGACCCTTTCCAAATTAAAATACAATAATTAAAAAAAATAAAATTTGATAACTTTTCCCAACACACATTAAGTGACATTCAATTAAGTCAACAAGGCCTGCCTATCAAAATGTATAGTCAAGGTCTCGTGCAAAAATGAATGTTGCGTTGAGTTGGTATTTGAACACAGGAGAAAAATTTATGTACGTTTAAAATTATTTCACAAATTAAGATGATTGCTAGATAAAAAGTGCAGTTTTCTAAAATTAAAATGAATAAAAAAACTATTTGTGAACCAGTATGTCACAAGAAAAGATTATGTGAGCTGCTATTCAGTTTATTAAAAAGGGCACTGCATCCAAGTTGGATTATCAAAACACTATTGCAGAGTTTGTGGCTAGGAGGGAAAGGAAAGTCACTTTCATCTAGTTGTGGTGAATACACTGCAGTCTTAAATTACAGAAATGGCATGCCAAAATAGCAGGTGACTGTCAATGAAGTAGTTGATATTATTTAACAGTTAGTGATGAGCTGAGACGATGTTTCACACTCGGTTCTCCTCGTAGGCTAATGTACTGCACTAGTAAGAGTTGTGCAATACAGTAAACAGAACAAACTTGACTGTTTGAGAGCACATTACCAGAATAATTAAACTAAGTAATATGCGAGTAAAGTAATAACTAAGAAAAAAAAATGTGCAGATGGGAAAACTGGATGGGTGTACCATAATTCAAGATACCTGAGCACAGAGTCTGGCTGCACGAGAAAGATATTTTAAAGAGGTACGAGGATGAGGAGGAGGTTTTGCTCCTCTCATGACCGTGACACCCATAGTGGATGTGGTTATTGTTGTTTCTTGGAAATCATTGTTTTCGTTTTCTTTCTTTTTGTTGTTTTATTGTTTTTATGTTCTATTGCTTTTATTCTTTTATTGAGTCCTTGTGAGAGTTATTGAGAATGACATACTCTGATGTGTGAAAAACTAAATTTATTATTTAGGTTTATTAATTGAGCATTAGAGAAGGGGCAGGAAATTATAAGCAGTAACTTCCTCCTGCTCCTTTGCGAACACAATTTTTGTTGGACTCTATTGAGAATTCTTGAATTCTTCTGGTTTTATTTTTATCTTCTTTTTTTATTTATGCTTGCTCATTTTTTTCTTTTATTATGCACGTTCGAAATAAAGACATAAGATAAAGAAAAGAATTGGAATCCCCCCCCCCCCCCAAGTTTCATCAAAATTGTCTGGAATATTGCATATGACGGACTAAAGACTATTCGATAGCCCCATGTCTCCATGCATGGATTATATTCAATGGTTATCTTCTGGGAATGTAACGATACTTCGCGAGACAGTAAATTCCTGATACAAATATGTGACGATTCAAATCGGTGAGATGAAAAATTAATTGCAATACTCTTTAAACAGCAGAGAGCGCTATCTTATTTTGACATCACTTGTTCGACATCCTATATCATCATTCGTGTCAGTAGCTGTTATCAAGTCGTAGACATGACGGCCGCAAATAGATGCTGCATCCAGCATCCAGATGCACTTTGGACTGTTGCCGTGATAAACAAACATCGGCGCCATATTGGACCGGGCAAGACTGGCCTGTAAACAAATACAAGTAAACACGGGAGCAGCGGTTTTTCTGGATAAAAAGCACGACAATGTTTACACATCTCAACCGATATCAATATCTTTTTTGACATACAATCCAGCAGTCAATGTGGCATATACACTCACCGGCCACTTTATTAGGCACACCTGTCCAACTGCTCGTTAACGCAAATTTCTAATCAGCTAATCACATGGCAGCAACTCAATGCATTTAGGCATGTAGACATGGTCAAGACGATCTGCTGCAGTTCAAACCAAGCATCAGAATGGGGAAGAAAGGTGATTTAAGTGACTTTGAACGTGGCATGGTCGTTGGTGCCAGACGGGCTGGTCTGAGTATTTCAGAAACTGCTGATCTACTGGGATTTTCACGCACAACCATCTCTAGGGTTTACAGAGAATGGTCCGAAAAAGAGAAAATATCCAGTGAGCGGTAGTTCTGTGGGCGAAAATGCCTTGTTGATGCCAGAGGTCACAGGAGAATGGCCAGACTGGTTCGAGCTGACAGAAAGGCAACAGTAACTCAAATAACCACTCATTACAACCGAGGTATGCAGAAGAGAATCTCTGAACGCACAACACGTCGAACCTTGAGGCAGATGGGCTACAGCAGCAGAAGACCACACCGGGTGCCACTCCTGTCAACTAAGAACAGGAAACTGAGGCTACAATTCGCACAGGCTCACCAAAATTGGACAATAGAAGATTGGAAAAACGTTGCCTGGTCTGATGAGTCTCGATTTCTGCTGCGACATTCGGATGGTAGGGTCAGAATTTGGCGTCAACAACATGAAAGCATGGACCCATCCTGCCTTGTATCAACGGTTCAGGCTGGTGGTGGTGGTGTAATGGTGTGGGGGATATTTTCTTGGCACACTTTGGGCCCCTTAGTACCAATTGAGCATCGTGTCAACGCCACAGCCTACCTGAGTATTGTTGCTGACCATGTCCATCCCTTTATGACCACAGTGTTCCCATCTTCTGATGGCTACTTCCAGCAGGATAACGCGCCATGTCATAAAGCTCGAATCATCTCAGACTGGTTTCTTGAACATGACAATGAGTTCACTGTACTCAAATGGCCTCCACAGTCACCAGATCTCAATCCAATAGAGCACCTTTGGGATGTGGTGGACCGGGAGATTCGCATCATGGATGTGCAGCCAACAAATCTGCAGCAACTGCGTGATGCTATCATGTCAATATGGACCAAACTCTCTGAGGAATGTTTCCAGTACCTTGCTGAATCTATATCACGAAGGATTAAGGCAGTTCTGAATCAAAAGGGGGTCCAACCCGGTACTAGCAAGGTGTACCTAATAAAGTGGCCAGTGAGTGTATATATATGTGTCTATGGTCACTGGTGGGACATTGTGAATGTCCATAGATCCCTGCTTCTCCCTGAAAATGTAGATATGCTAATATTCCTCAAAAAAAGAAAAAAAGTGTAAATTCCAAGTAAGGAACACGGGCCAAGCCTTAGATTGTTTATTTGAGAAGATTTTCTTTACTTGTACTATTCATTTATTTATTTATTTGATTTGGAATTTGTTTTAAAATTCAGTTTATTTATTTTTTTGTTATTTAAGACAAAAGGTATTTTCAGTTTCATTTTTACAAAGAAAAGGAAATATAGACATTGTTTTGCATAGTTTATACCCTACTTCAGAAATAAAAAGGATTCTTTAATTTGATAAAGAAAAGATATTTTGTAGATTTGTGTCTGAGAAACAAAGGAGTCTTTTTCAGTGATAATGTCTTCAATCTTTTGTTGAAAAAAAAATCTTATTGTGAATGCACTTTCGGGAATCATATCGAATCGTGAGTTGAATGTATCGTTACATCCCTGTATCTTCAAGTCGATTGTGGACAGATGTATATGGATTTACTGCAGCAAATCATATCCTTTTTTTTTTTTACTACTTATTCTTTCTCTACATTTAACTCATCCTAGCTGTGTAGCTAGGAGCAGTGGGCAGCTGCCGTGCAGCACCTGGGGACCAAATCCAATTCGTCTTGCCATGCCTCGGTCAGGGGCACAGACAGGAGTATTAACCCTAACATGCATGTCTTTTCAATCTTTGGAATCAGATCACAAAAAAGTACAGTTGTGTTAAGTATATGTGCCATTTTGTTTGTTACTCGCACTCCCTAACAAAGGCATTCTGCCAAAATGCATTGGCAATGTTTTCAATGTTAAATAGAACCATGCCACAATAATAAAAGTATTTTTGATCAAAGGGAAAGAGTTTCTTGGTCGGCTTATTTTTTTGATTCACAAGAAACTACTGCTGGAAATGACAAGTGTCACTGCAAGTCACCCAAGTAGTACCTACCTTTCAGCTTCAATTTTATCTGGAACTCTCTGTCAATCTCTTCCTTGTTGAACTGGGCGTTGGCACTCTCAAAGTCAAAGTCCTTCTCAAACTTCATGGGCCCATCCCGGCGCACGTTGAAGCGCCCTCGGCCACGATGTCCACCCCCTCGCCCACGGCGGTTAGTTGGAGCTCCTGCAACTGCATTTAAGGGGACCAAGAGTTAGCTGTCACCAAATATGTTAGGAGGACATTAATGAAACAAAGTTTATATATATATATATATATATATATATATATATATATATATATATATATATATATATATATATATGGCACCATATGAGAAGGCAAAACTCAGGACATGTGGACGAAAGCAATGTTGTCTGTGTATTGACGCTGTAACAAAGTAGGGTTAGCCAACAGGCAACTATCATAACTTAACAGTTTGGCTTCAGGTGACAGCTATAAAAGAGCAAACCACACTATTGTCATCCAAAATCAAAAGGCACATCAAACATGGAATGAAAGCAGAAAATTATAGATTTACTGATCATCAGCACCACCACACAAGTTACAGTATCAAATATTTAGTCAATACGACAAACATTACCCCTAAACAGGAAGAAATGTATTTGTCGCTGCTGGACTTTATTGACATGAACAGCATGTCAATCTTCAGACATGTGCACTAGCAAAGAAAAACACTTTGAACGAGGGATGATCAAGGCCAGTGATTATAAAAAAAAATGAGTTGATGGCCTCCACTGTGCGAGAGAAACTGGAAAGGCATGCAGAGTCTTAATGGGCATGGAGGTGGGCTTAACCTGTAGAACGTTTACTGGTTTCCCTGCCTTCACCTCTCGCCTGCTCAGACTCTGGCTTGGGGACTTTCTGGACGTCTGTGCCTGGAATAGTAGAGCTCCTTTAGTGTTCCAAAAAAGCTCCAACAATCATGACAGAATAGCCCTGTGCTGTGTCAACAGGTGGCACTAAGTCTCCTACCTTCAAAAAAAAAAGGCACAGTGGTTTGGAATGTGGAACCTCTGGAATAGAATGTTAAGAGATCACACATACAAATGTGGCACTGGTTCCTTTCTGAGGATTTAGCGGCACAAAATACCCTGGTGTTAGGAGTGTACGCTGGGCTGAGATCTCACCTTGGGAGCTAAAGATAGAGTGGATAAGCCCTGCAGTGGTAGCCCTATCTACAGCAGTTGCGTGAGAGGCAGAGGTTGAGCGGGGTACAGGCCAGCCCTGGCTACTGCGGACTCCCCTGACAGTCTCACCCCTCCTTGCATCCAGGCTGTCCTGGTGCTGAGCTTTCTGGTTTCCGTGGCCAGTGGTGGAGGGAGCTGTGCGGCCATGAGTGGGACTCCTGCGACCCAGGCCAGGGGCTGGAGCGGTGGGGGCGGAGGTTGGGGCAGATGGAGTGGCTTGTATTGCCTGCTCATGGGTGGGGCTTTTCCGCAGGGGGTCCATGCTAGGGCTACTGCGACCTGAGGCAAAACAGCAGAACAGGAATGGGGATGAGAATACACCACTCAAAGTTGTTGAAACCTGTTATAATCATAACACAACATTGCTTGAACTTCCGATGACTCCCAGAGGTTACTTGTGCTGATTAGACTGCAGGATAACAAATGCCCTGGGCTCATTTACCACACACACTAGCCCAAGTCTCGAGTTTGGCCACCATCAGAACAAGGCCCTCTAAAGAGGTTCAAGCCTTAGTGAGATTAAATTATTATCAAAGTCTGTAAAGCAAATAGGCACAAAACTGATTCTACAGCAAAATATATGCATGTTATTGTGAAGCACATACAGTTAAGATTTGGATTTAAAGACACTACATTAAAAGACATAGCACTAAGAACAATTGTGCTATTAAAAATACCACTTTGCAAGACAAATTTCAAACATCATCAAAACTATTGTGACAGCCAAAGTAAATCAGGCTTAGAGCCTCAGTTTTTTTTAAATAGTCCATCAAGACACAGTAAGTATGTAAGAGAAAAAGTAAATTAATTCCGCAAAACCTATCATGCATCAAAAGAAAAAGTGACTGCCTTGTAATAAATGTTTAATCTGTTATTACTGTGTAATATCCGTTTTTAAACAATAACATTATCAGGGTAGAGATGAACTGAAGTACCATCCAGTGAAGTGAGTAGTCACGCAGATCTGAAATTTTCTTGCTAGTTTTTTGTTTAAACCTTGTCTCTATTGGTCTTTTACCTTAAGTTACAAGGGGTACCCAGAGATCGCGAGTCAGAGGGGAGAGCAGAGCCAAATGAACTGCTCTGAGACTGGGGTGCACCAGCAGAAAAAGTAAATTAATTCTGCAAAACCTATCATGCATCAAAAGAAAAAGTGACTGCCTTGTAATAAATGTGTTTAATCTGTTATTACTGTGTAATATCATTTTTAAACAATAACATTATCAGGGTAGAGATGAACTGAAATACCATCCAGTGAAGTGAGTAGTCACGCAGCTCTGAAATTTCCTTGATAGTTTTTTGTTTAAACCTTGTCTTTATCTGTCTTTTACCTTCAGTTACAAGGGTACCCAGATCTTGTGAGTTAGAGGGGAGCAGAGCCAAATGAACTGCTCTGAGAGTGGGGTGCAGCAGCGCATGTAACATAGGAGGGCACTGATCATCCTGTATGTGGAGGAACAGCAGGCATGGAGTATTGAGGGCAACAACACTCTGAATTCCTGCACTGCACTGTGTCCCTGTGGACTTATGGAAAATCTTTGAGATGGAATCCGTCTTAGTGGAAAAAGCCAAAACTCTAGTTTGACCATCATGTCCATAGCGTTTTCTTTTAAAAATATTTACATGTAAGAGGAAAACAAAGATCTCAGCTATTATAGGGTGCACTGACACCAGCCTAAGCCTCCTCATTTACTGTTGTATGCCAACGTAGTCCCAAGGCAACACAACAACCTGGAACTCTTGGAAAGCATGCTTGGCTGAGTCCCTTGATGAGAAGTTCCTAGTCTTTCAAGAACAGACCCCAAAACCTGAAGACGATTAACATACAATTATACTGACAGAGCACAGGAAGAAAAATGTTGGAATGCTACTTTGAGACCACTGATGACTTGAGATGAACATCTCAATCCTATGTCCCTTTACCGCCTTTCCCACTCTCTGGACCCAAGTAGTGTTCCTTACCCACACCAACAGCTCCAAACTGTGGGGAAACCAAGGGACTGTTGCTGAACTGGTTGTAGGGGGGTACTGGGGCCCTGTTGAAGAGACCATAGGAGCCAGTGGACTGGAATGGGGCAGAGGCAGTGGTGGCAGCAGGTGTCGGAGCAGAGCCTATGGAGGACTAAGGAAGCAAATGGGGATTGTTAGTTTTATGTCCCAAGAGAAAAATGGCCTCCAAACTTTGTCACAAACAAAATAAGATTGCAAATATCTGGGTCTGGCCCCGTGATGGTCTGGCAGCATGTCCAGGGTGTCTCCCTGCCTGCTGCCCAGTGACTGCTGGGATAGGCTCCAGCATACCCATGGATGGAAGGATATCTGAGTTATAGTGTACCTGGACAATGGCAGGGTCCTGGGGAAGAGAGCATGTTGGCTTGGGTGGCTCACACACAGTCAGATCCTTGATGTCACTGCCCCGGAAAATGATATACTCGAAGATCTCATCTCTTGGCGGGATGGGCCTATCAGTGGGGCGATCCTCGGTGCCAAAGGAGCGAACTATGGAGGAAAGGTAGGCTATATTGAGCAACACAAACCCAAGTTTTAGTGCGTCATTCATGCCTGCACTTTCAAGCTTAACTTGGTTACAACAGGTTTACAATGAATATTACTTCCTAACTAGGGCCAGGGACAAAGCTGTTGCTGTAGTATTTAACCAATTAGTTCGCCTTCAATGAACAATGCGCGCCTGATGATGGGCTTAAAAACCCGGGAGATCAATAAGAGTAAATGTGTCTTTTGTAGGCAAATGCAATCAATTATGAACTTGATGTGATCGCGATTAAGTTATTGCTGTCATCTGTGGGGCTTCTAGTAGCAACATTGTCGGCAGCTAAGGAACACACCGGCACAGGTACTGCATATCTGGCAGGTTGGTTGGCTGACTAATGACATACAGTTAAATCTGTCCTAGCATAACCTAGATAGCTTTCAACTTAAGACACTGTCGGTGGTGAACAATACCTTTGAAAAGTTGTATTTGTTTATGAAAGTTAATTATTCGGCTGATCACATAGGGTATTTACTTTCGTTTGATTATAGTGGTTTTGCCTTCTAGCTTTGCTCATAGCTAACGCTGCCACTATATTTGCTAGGTGAACTAGTGATGCAAGGAGCGCTAACAGCAAGCTAACGTTACCCGAGACCAACTTGTTAGAGTTGTGCCTCTTCCCCTCTGAATTACACCAGAATGCCCGACCTCGGTTTGACTTAAGAAAAAAAGAAAGAAAAAAAAGACACACTTGGCTTGAAAGTTAAGCCATCTGAATTGATATCTAAGGACTTAACAGCTCCAGAAAGCAACCGCATCGACTCGACAACTTGAGATAACACTAGCTAACCAGCTAACGTTAGCTGTTAGCTACCTCTCGCTAGTGCGACGGTGGAGTTCTCAGTATCAATAGTGTAGAGAATCCCTTCGTAGCGAATCTCGGCCTTCGAAACGAGGCTGATTTTGCTGCCCAGATAGGGCGTCCCTCCGCTCATTGTGTCTTCGTGAGCTCGGCAGTCTTGTCAGACGGAAAAAACCCCAACGCCCCTTCCAGTCTGTGGGGTTCAACGCTGCGAATATCGCTCAAACTTTCTCTGATTTGTGTCTCTCTACCTCACTATTCTCCCCGTTACAATATGGCTACCTCATTTTCCATCGAATGGCTCTCGGCGCTGGGGTAACTGGGAAATCATAATATCGCGCGTTTACACGCTGGTTTGGTAAACAGATTCATGCGGGATAGAACGGCAACGCCAACTATCCGCAGGAAAACTGAGAGGGTATCTCTCAAATATCCTAAGCTAATGCCGATCCTACGCGGTGTGAATAATGATTGGTGCTTAACGGTCATCAATATAAGCCCCGACCTCTTTATCGTGCTGCAGGGAACGTGTGTTTTCCTACAGTATGCCAGGTTTTACGCGGATACTCACAACCATCCGAATTCTTGTTAACCCGTTTGGTCAAAGTCGTGTCAACACCGTTGATAAAAATGGGAACAATTTGACACCACGCTTATTGAGTCACGTAAAATTTGTAGGAAGATGAATTATTTTAGAGTGGTTTACGTGACAACCCCGCGTATGCAGTTGATTTTTGTGAAAAACAGGATTTCCTTCTCTCTGTGTTTTATTTCTATGGTCTGAAACAACACGGGTCCTGCGCGCTTGCGTACATTCTAAAATACGATTTGCACAACGGTCCGACATCAAAGATGGCGGGAGCCTCCGACCCACTGGAGGACATGCTCTTCAATGAGGTAGATGAGAAAGCAGTTAGCGACTTAGTTGGCTCTTTGGAATCGCAACTTGGTAATCAAAAGACTTCTGCTGCTTCATATTCCGAAGTAAAAAGAGAGGGACCTTCGGGCGCTGTCAGTCAGTTCTCAGGGAAACTACGCGATCAAGTGGGGTCTCTAGATCAGCCACAACAAGGGCATCCAAAAGCGGGGTTAGACCAGGAACCTAGCGCTAAAGAGGCGCTCACCAACACTATCCTCACCTCCTCTACCTCTTCTGTAGCTACCGGGGGCGTAATAAACGCTGGATCCAATTTGGTAACACTTGGAACATCTCCTACTATTTCTCCCGTACCGGGATCCGCAACTTTGTCCACTCAGTCTGCTGCTGCTAGCTTTAACAGGGCTACTGTTCTGGGTCCGGCAGGCACAGCAGTGGTGACTACTCCTAACCCAAACATCATCACCGCGGCAAACATTAGGACTGCTTCGCCGGGATTACAAAGTTTAAACGGGAACACTGGAGCTGTGAAGTTGGTGAACTCGCCCGCGATCCCCCCTCCAGCCGGGGCCAACGCTGTTCTAAGTACTGTCAGCGCCGGGGGCTCCAGTATTATTGTTTCCGTGGCGTCGCAGCCCAACTTCTCCGTACCTCAGTCCTCGGTCGCGTCTCCAACCATTACGTTGCAGAGGCACCCGAGCCCCGTGTCCAGCATGTCACAGAACGGTGTCGACCCAAAGCTTTCCCCCGTCATTACCCATGGCGCAGCTTCCCCGGCAGCCACTTCATCTCAGGTCATGAACCACAGCAACCCTCTTGTGCACACCAAGATGTTGGTAACGAACCAGCCCGTCTCCGGCAACTCCGTCATCCTCGGCGGCAACCCTCCGCCTGCTGTCAACGCCACCATCAGCCAGACTCAAAGTGTGACGAGCACCGCCGTCACGCCGACCACCGGCATCAAACCAGCCGTCAATGGAGTCGGTCAGCCCGCAGTGACGATTGTCCGGCCGCCCGGCACATCGGTGATGGCTACATCCATCCAGCAGCAGAGACCTGGGTTGGTTACCAGCTCCACAAGGACCGCTGCTCCCCAGCTGGCTATGAGACCCCAGCAGCAGACCACCATTCAGCTGCCTCCTGGGTTTACCATACCCCCAGGTAAGGAAGTAAATGCAGTGGTGTAAAAAACACCGGCTCGCCCTAGTTCACGACTTTAAACTTTGCTAATATAAGGTTACTAAGGAGGCAGTTCATTTATAGACAGACTCTGAGCTGTGGCCAGCAGTCCAGCATCACTCAGCTGGCTCCATCCAGCAAGTTTTAGAAAACAGACAACCAGTCATTAGCAGAACAACACCTTCAAATTTATTCTGGACGCCGGCAACAGTTGTCAGAACACGTTGAAAAATAAGAAAGAAAATCACCGGCCACTTAAGCTGTTTTACAAGTCGGTGAGTCAAATCTGGTCAATTTGAATTTGCGTGCATAGCCCTAAATCACAATTTAGTCCTGGAGGGGTTCGCAGTTACATTCTATGTAATGTACAACACCCCATATCCTTAGACCATTGATTCAGATGAGGAAAAACTCCATAGAAAAAAAAACTTGTCAGGATAAAACAAAATAGGAGAAACCTCAGGAAGAGCATCAGTGGAGGAATCCCTCTTCCAGGACAGATAGACATGCATGAAGTGCTGAGTGGAAACAGTAGACAAGCAGTAGGGAATCTACAATATCCACTCAATGAGGCAACACATGATTACACAAACTAGAGCAAAACAGTTGAGAATATAAACAGTTAATATGTAAGTTATTGCAAATTAAGCAGAACTTTATGGTTATGTAAACTTAGACATTTAGAAATCCTATGGGAAGTCTAAGTCATGGTTGGCTACTTGCCAAAGTGGCTGGTGGACCAGCTTACCCGCCTCAGCCATAATGTTTCAGTATTTGTCATCGATTTATGCTGTTATGAGTGGTAAATGATGGTACAACCCTCATATGATTAAATTCATTGTGTATTTCTCTTGTTTTTCATAACAGTTCGTTTGTCAGTATGTGATCTTAAGGGTCATTGTTAGAGGAATTTAAAGATGACCTCCTCTTCCCCCTCTCAGGCATGGTTCTGGTGCGGACAGAAACAGGCCAGCTGGTCATGGTCCCACAACAGGTCCTGGCCCAGGCCCAGGCAAAGTCCCAACAGGGCCAGACGGTGGCCAACATCTCCCCGAGACCTGGAACGCCGACGGCTGGTGCCACAATCCGAGTTAGCACCCCCAGTTCGGTGAGAGCCAAAGTCACATTTTTGCACACACACTTGGTGGACAGTTGTGTTGCTTAGAGAAAGGGACACTGGTCTGCAGACCTTTAACCATTCAGTGTTGTGAGCTGTATGTCACTGATAAGGTACTTCATTTTAGATATACATTATAGACATTTTGCATGTTGACGAGGTAACAATAGTCGAGAGAGGGGGTGTTCTTCGTTGACAGGATACGTTTTCAAGCCCACGTGACTGCTAGCATCCACCTTGCTGACACCACATCTCTACCATCGCCAGCGCTTCTGTTCTGTAGCTGAACTTTACCACTGGCATCTCAGTAGGAGAGCAAGAGGAAAAGGGGATTTGCTAATTCTTGTTATTATTCAGTTTCTGCACTCTTCCTGAGTGACCTGTGATGAGTGAACATGTGATCAGGGACTCTTTGAAAGCACACATGGCAGTTGATTGACACATTGCCTGATACTTAGATACAATTAGGCCTATAATAACCCTTTCGGTTACAGAGTGATCTCTAACTACTGGATCACTCTTACACACTAGAGTTGACGATCCCTTTGAGCTCGTTGAAGTCTTTTTTTGTTTGTGTGTTTGTTAAGGTTGCAAAATCCAGTAATGCCACTATTCAATCTATTGATGCACTTTTTTTAGTTTACTTTACTTTTAGTTCATTGGCACAGTGATGAAACAGAAAGGGTTTTCCTATTAAGAAATCCTAACACGATACAAAAAAAAAACACGGATAGAGTCAAATGTAGACATGAAGAAAGATACAGATAAGGAGTCAAAACCTAAAAGGGTGAGGCAGAGTATCTAGCTCTTCACCGACATTGGGCAAATATAATACTGCCGTTTGTCATCTTTCAGTGGTATTGTGTCGGGATGAAATGTAGATATTGTCATATTGTGATACACAATTTAGTCATCTAAATCAGTGACGGTGAGAATCTATTACCTAAAATTTCTTTGGTTTTGGTTTGACAAACTTTACATTACCAAACAGGTCAATGTGGTGAACCTCAGTTGGGTGGTATTTTTCATATGTAAGCAGATATTGTATTGGATATCAATATCATGTAAAATTCCCTGTGATTATTGCGATTATAGTTTCCATATCACCTAGCGCTACTCTTCAACAGTCTGTCCTCTTATCGTCCTTTTCGTGCTGGAGGGACATATTCGATGTTGTATCCAACAGCTGAAGCGCAAATGAACGGCACAAGAACGGCGAAGACAGATAAAGGTTTCCGAAGATGACCTGCTTCCTCCGAAATGATCTCCATTTCATTGCCTATTTAGCACAAATAGAAGTGCTATGTTCTCGTGTGGGAACCAGACGAATCTGCGAGCTCATGTTTTATTTGCTCTGGCAGATGTGTCTGGCCCCCCTCCTGTTCAGACAGATTTCCAGCCGACCTGGCCCGGGTCACGCCAACAACAACCATTTATCTAATATGGGCCGGGTTTGATACGGTGACTGTAAAGAGGCGCGCCATTGAGGCATTTTCGTAAACAACAAAGATGGCTGCCGCTGATGTGGAATGGTCTGTTGAATCCGCTGTCGCTACAGTATTAAACGAATTGGATGGTATATTTTCTCTAAAAGAACGAACAACTGTGCTTGAATCATTTTTCCGTCGCTCAGTGCTGCGTCACACGTTTCGTTGCTCTGATTGGTTGTAGTTCTATCCAACTGCGTCCAGAGGCACTTTGGTGTGTGTCCATTGGAAATTGAAAATGAACTGAGAGATTCCAGGCTAATTTGTATTTGCGAATTGGTTTGGTGATGTTAGGCAACCCTGAGAGCAGGATAAGCGGTTCAAATAATGGATGGATGGATGGATGTCAGCTTTGCTATATTTTACAGTATAGTCTGGTAATGGTATGGTAACACCTGGAAAAATTGGTGCCTGTGTTTCTTAAATGACTGTCACTTCAAGGAGACACGGTGCATCCCTAGCATCAAAATCTAAATTCTCTGACCTTATGCTGTGGTGAAGTTTCACAAGACCTACTTATATTCACTTTCATACCATTGTGTCTCATTCTAATTGTGTTTGTGTTAAGTGCTTCTTTCTTCTTTTTTTTGAGTCCCTAACTCAATTTTAATAAAATTTTAGATTTTAAATTTCATTTTTGAGGCAGCATGGTGGTGCTAGTGGTTAGCGCGGTCGCCTCATAAGCAAGAAGGTCCTGGTTTCGAGCCCTGGGGTAGTCCAACCTTGGGGATCGTCCTGGGTCATCCTCTGTGTAGAGTTTGCATGTTCTCCCCGTGTCTGCGTGGGTTTCCTCCAGGTGCTCCGACTTCCTCCCACAGTCCAAAGACATGTAGGTCAAGTAAGTCAGCCATATTAAATGGTCCCTAAGTGTGAATGTGTGTGTGTGTGTGTGTGTGTGTGTGTGTGTGTGTCTGTGTGTGTCTGTGTCTGTGTCTGTGTCTGTGTGTGTGTGTGTGTGTGTGTGGGCCCTGTGATGGTCTGGCAGCCTGTCCAGGGTGTCTCCCCGCCTGTCGCCCAATGACTGCTGGGATAGACACCAGCATCCCGGTGACCCTGAGTAAGGATAAGCAGTTTGGATAATGGATGGATGAAAAAATTTATTTTTTGATAATTAATGTCAAGTATTTTAGTATTGCACTGTGAAGTACTTTGGAACAATGATCAAAGAAAGTTGAATCAGTTCATCTGGATACAGTGTTTATTGACAGATACGTTTGATCACTTATCTAAGTGAGCTCTTCAGTCTCAACTGACTGCAGGTATCCCCACCCTTATAAACAATACAGTGGCATAATGACCGAAACCAACGATCAGTTTCATATGCAAACAGGTATGACCATTAACTAGAGTTTTAATGGCCATGTGTACTATTCACAGAGGATTTGGGAATAGTTGTAATCACAGCATTGTAAGATGGTGACAGATGTACTCTTAGGCCCCCCCTCAGTTCAGGGATGGTCATCCCCTCTTCACATAGATGGCCTCTTTGACTCACTGTGCAGTCAGTTTAGGCTGAAGAGGTCCCTTAGATGAGTGATGGAACATATCTGTCAGTAAACATTGTGTCCAGATGAACTGATTCAACCTTCTTTAATTTTCTTACCTGGATTGCTGAGCATGCATAAAGACACTTTGGAACGATGGTTTTACAAAACGATTTACAATTACTCGTTGTATTAGAATGCTAATCTTGAACTTTTTCATACAAACCCCAATTCCAATTAAGTTGGCACGTTGTGTAAAACGTGAATAAAAACAGAATACAATGATTTGCAAATCCTTTTCAACCTATATTCAATTGAATACACTACAAAGACAAGATACTTAATGTTCAAACTGATAAACTTGTTTGTTTGTTGCAAATATTCACTCATTTTGAATTTGATGCCTGCAACACGTTCCAAAGAAGCTGGGACAGGGGCAACAAAAGACTGGGAAAGTTGAGGAATGCTCAAAAAACACCTGTTTGGAACATTCCACAGGTGAACAGGTTAATTGGAAACAGGTGAGTGTCATGATTGGGTATAAAAGGAGCCTCTCCGAAAGGCTCAGTTTTTCACAAGCAAGCATGGGGCGAGGTTCACCACTTTGTGAACAACTGCGTGAGCAAATAGTCCAACAGTTTAAGAACAACGTTTCTCAACGTACAACTGCAAGGAATTTAGGGATTTCATCATCTACAGTCCATAATATCATAAAAAGATTCAGAGAATCCGGAGAAATCTCTGCACGTAAGCGGCAAGGCCGAAAACCAACATTGAATGCCCGTGACCTTCGATCCCTCAGGCGGCACTGCATTAAAAACCGACATCATCCTGTAAAGGATATTACCACGTGGGCTCAGGAACACTTGGGAAAACCATTGTCAGTTAACACAGTTCGTCACTACATCTACAAGTGCAAGTTAAAACCCTACCATGCAAAGCGAAAGCCATATATCAACCACACCCAGAAACACCGCCGGCTTCTCTGGGCCTTAGCTCATCTGAGATGGACTGACGCAAAGTAGAAAAGTGTGCTGTGTTCTGACGAGTCCACATTTCAAATTGTTTTTGGAAATCATGGATGTCGTGTCCTTCGGGCTAAAGAGGAAAAGGACCATCCAGATTGTTATCAGTGCAAAGTTCAAAAGCCAGCATCTGTGATGGTATGGGGGTGTGTTAGTGCCCATGGCATCATGGGTAACTTGCACATCTGTGAAGGCACCATTAATGCTGAAAGGTACATACAGGTTTTGGAGCAACATATGCTGCCATCCAAGCGACGTCTTTTTCAGGGACGTCCCTGCTTATTTCAGCAAGACAGTGCCAAGCCACATTCTGCACGTGTTACAACAGCGTGGCTTTGTAGAAAAAGAGTGCGGGTACTAGACTGGCCTGCCTGCAGTCCAGACCTGTCTCCCATTGAAAATGTGTGGCGCATTATGAAGCGCAAAATACGACAATGGAGACCCCGCACTGTTGAGCAACCGAAGTCATACATCAAGCAAGAATAGAAAGAATTCCACCCACAAAGCTTCAACAATTAGTGTCCTCAGTTCCCAAACGCTTATTGAGTTTTATTAAAAGGAAAGGTGATGTAACACAGTGGTAAACATGCCCCTGTCCCAGCTTTTTTGGAACGTGTTGCAGGCATCAAATTCAAAATGAGTGAATATTTGCAAAAAGACAATAAAGTTGATCAGTTTGAACATTAAATATCTTGTGTCTGTAGTGTATTCAATTGAATATAGGTCGAAAAGGATTTGCAAATCATTGTATTCTGTTTTTATTTACACAACGTCCCAACTTAATTGGAATTGCGATTTGTAAATGAATGTCCATTTTGTTACTATCAATGCCACCTGTGATAAAACAATAATGATTCAGCTTACTCTCAAGTCATGAAAGCCTTTGAAAGCGTTTGTATTCGGCCCGACCCTTCCTGTGAAAAAATCTCAAGTTGTGTATATGAACCATGACAGGAACAGACAAATTTTATTTCAGTCAGCAGTGATTGGTCCACCAGAGAGGATAAGGCTGAGCTTCCTCTCTGGTGGACCAACCAGAGAAAAACGTCAAAGATAATCAACTGACAGCTACTATGTAGGTAGGCTAAAGTGGCAATCACAAAGATTTCCACTGTCTGTTAGATTACTAAATTCCATCCATCCATCCATTACCCAAGCCGCTTATCCGAATTCGGGTCGCGGTATGCTGGAGCCTATCCCAGCAGTCATTGAGCGGCAGGCGGGGAGACACCCTGGACAGGCCTCCAGTCCATCACAGGCCGACACATTCACACCTAGGGACAATTTAGTAAGGCCGATCCACCTAAGTTTCTAAGATTACTGAGTTCGTCCTCCAAAAGAAAACTCATGAGGAGTGTTCTCTAACAAGGTACATCTATTGACTTGGATTTCTTGGCTTTTCTTGACTTGATCATCAATTCATGTCTTCACTCTGCTGACTTATGGGGCTCCCTCTTCTCCCTCAGGCTCCTGGTGCGCCCCAGACTGTCCGCCTGGCCTCCCCAGGCCAGACCCGAATCGTGCAGTCTCCCTCTCCCTCCGTCTCTACCGCACAGGTTAGTGTTCTCCGGTTCCCCTGTTATAGAATTTTCCGTTAGGGGGTAGGGGTTAGCCTATCCTATCCTAGCCTCTCGCCAAAGGGAGTCAGATTCTGCGGGGGGGGGGGGGGGGTCGGAAAATTCTATAACACCCTAATCCATTTTGTACACCCTTGTGAGTATGGGTCATTATCAAAACCTATTAGTACTATTAATGGGCCAGAATTCCCTGTGTTGTTGTATCATGGTATTATTGTGATATTTAAGGATGCACCGATACCACTTTTTTGTCAGACCAAGTACAAGTACTTACTTTTGGGTACTTGCCAATACGGAGTACCGATATGAGTACTTAATAATACCATTGCAGTTCTAACAATGACTTTGAAAGTACATTTTATTTTCATCAGATTTTCCTCACTTTCTGACTGTAACAAATTAAATATACAACATGACGCTGTCGCTGACATTTTAACACTCAACGTTGTGCCAAGAGCCATGGACATCTATAGCTCTGACAATGACTCCAAGAGGATAAATTCTGAGTCTCATCACCAGCCAGTCAGACTAGCTTCGTCTAGTCAGAAAGGCACAAACTGAGGAAGCCTCTTGGATGAGAGGCGAAACGTCTTCACGGATATAATACCAAGTCCAGTTGCACTTGATTCAACTCCTTTGGATATCGTTGTGTTCTCCTGAACAAACATGGCACTGCCACACATTTCACTTAAATGTAACATGGAGCACATTCAGTGGATTTAGATACAATATACAACTGTAGCAGAACAACTAAAATGATATGTTATCATCGGTGCTAGGCAAGGACGCGGTGCGTCATGTAGGCGGAGTGGAGCGAGTTTTTTTTTTTTTTTCCTGCTACACCAACTGCTTGTGTGTTGCGTGTGGTTGCATGCCAGCCGTGTTTTCTGGGGAGATTTCTGCGTACATGTCAAGTTTTGCCAAGTGATAATGCAGTTGTGTTATGCAGGGTTTGGGGGCATAGGCTATATTAACTGGTACTGAATTAATTACCTAAATTGTCTTAACTACAGGATCATGGATACACATTGATTTGACTGATTTATTTTAATGTGCAATGAAAAAACCCCACAAGTGGCATTGCTGCATTGCATTGCCGCTGGTACAGTGAGGGGGTGATTATTTTAATCTTTTTTTGGGGGGTGGGTTCCCCCTTTTTCTCCCCAATTGTTTTTGGCCATATACCCTATTTTCTGAGCTGTCCCGGTCGCTGCTCCACCCCCTCTGCCGATCCGGGGAGGGCTGCACACTACCACATGCGTCCTCCGATACATGTGGAGTCGCCAGCCGCTTCTTTTCACCTGACAGTGAGGAGTTTCACCAGGCCCCCCCCCCCCCGAACAGGTGCCCCGACTGACCAGAGGAGGCGCTAGTGCAGTGACCAAGACACATACCCACATCCAGCTTCCCACCCGCAGACACAGCCAATGTGTCTGCAGGGACACCCGACCAAGACGGAGATAACGCTGGGATTCGAACCGGCGGTCCCCGTGTTGGTAGGCAACAGAATAGACCGCTACGCTACCTGGATTAATCTATTTTAAAGAGATTATATTACACAGTTCTATGTATTTTATGGCCTTGGCTGTCTGCACTCATCCAAGTTACACATACTTGTAACTTCATCATTTTTCGCTCCGTTTGGACAAATGACACATCGACATGCTCGTCTGCTGCTCGGCTGTTGCTGCTCGGCTGTCTGACCCTCTTCCTATATGAATGGCAGAAAAACGCACCACTCTGTTTTCACTGGCGTTGTCTAGTCGGGTATTGCGTGTGGTAGTATCGGAGTAGTTTTACAAGTATGAGTACATGAGGACAGTATCGGACCTATACTGGTATCGGTATCAGTGCATCTCTAGTGATATTATCACAGTTCGACTTGAAATTATTATTGGTGCAAAAGCATAGATGATTTGCTTCTGCATATTCTACATATTGGCATTAGAGGATTGGAAAGTTATTGTTAATTGGTATTTCATTTTGAAAAATGGCAAGACAAAGGTCTTGCTATTTAGGACATCAGGGTGCAGCTTCTGTCGCACATTAATGCCAACAAATGGGCAACCCGTACATAAACATACTTATACATACTTATATGTATATATGCTACTACTACTACTTTCGGCTGCTCCCATTAGGAGCCACCACAGCGAATCAACCATTTCCATTTCTTCCTGTCCTCTGCATCTTCCTCTGTCACACCAGCCACCTGCATGTCCTCCCTCACCACATCCATAAACCTCCTCTTTGGCCTTTCTCTTTTCCTCTTCCCTGGCAGCTCCATATTCAGCATCCTTCTCCCAATAGAGAAGCCAGCATCTCTCCTCCACACATGTCCAAACCATCTCAATCTTGCCTCTCCTGCTTTGTCTCCAAACCATCCAACCTGAGCTGTCCCTCTAATATACTCGTTCCTAATCCTGTCCTTCTTCATCACTCCCAATGAAAATCTTAGCATCTTCAACTCTGCCACCTCCAGCTCCGCCTCCTGTCTTTTCGCCAGTGCCACTGTCTCCAAACCATATAACAAAGCTGGTTTCACAACCATCTTGTAAACCTTCCCTTTAACTCTTGCTGGTACCCTTCTGTCGCAAATCACTCCTGACACTCTTCTCCACCCACTCCACCCTGCCTGCACTCTCTTCTTCATCTCTCTTCTGCAGTCCCCGTTACTTTAGACAGTTGACCCCAAGTATTTAAACTCATGTGCCTTCGTCACCTCCACTCCTTGCATCCTCACCATTCCACTGTCCTCCCTCTCATCCACGCATAGGTATTCCGTCTTGCTCCTACTGACTTTCATTATTCTTCTCCCCAGTGCATACCTCCACCTCTCCAGGCTCTCCTCAACCTGCACCCTACTCTCGCTACAGATCACTATATATATAATATATGTAGTTTCAGTGATTGTCATTGGTTTGTCACCCCAATACGACGATAATCATGTTAAAAGTATCAAGCCATCCTTATCTTGACTAACTATACCAGTGGGATATTGAGTAGGGCTATTTCACAGCTCTGTGTGGTAAAGGGAACTTGTTTTTGTCTACAGACAGTTGTGACTGAAAAATTCCCAAATTAACAAGTCTCTTTCACTCTTTTATCAACCAACAAGATTATTGTTGTTTTTTTTTTTTTAATGGAATAGGATCTCAAATGATCCACCAATGTGGCTGGTAGAGAAGACCGGCTTCATGGCGACAGCCAAAGATTTTGAACCAAGAAAAAAAAAGCTTTTAATTTGCAGTCTCAGCCTTTATGTTTCTCTAACATTATCATTCTGCTCTCACAGAAATCTATCAATATAATGTCATATCAGATATTATTAGAGCAATAAGACCCTGAACTTAGCCCTCTCTGTCAGTTGTTTGGAGTTTTGGTGATCAAAAGTGGTAAAATTCATCTAATTCATCTTGCATTTACAGTCTTTATACATTGATCTGTTTACAGGTGTCAGTCAAATGCCTGCAATGTAAAAGAGAATTGAGCCAGTGGTCATTTTCTTAACCATGGTACAATCTTTTTTTTCCCTCTCAGAAGGCCATCACCATGGCCCCTGCAGGCGTAGCGGGGTCTGTTAAGATGAGCACCCCTCAGAAGGCCCAGACGGTGATAACGGCGGGGGGACAGGCCCTGGCCAAGCCGGCTGGCGTGCAGACCGCCCTCACCATTAGCGGCGCAACGCCGACTCCTACAGCCACCGCCACACCTGCTGCCAGGGCCCCTGTGGTGTCCCAGGTTGGTTCCAAGTCATGTCTACTCCTGAAATGCTTTTACCAAACCCAGATGCTATACAACGCAACAGAAGGTGTTAGGTAATATGAATGAAAGTAAGGGGAGAACAAGAGCTTCACAAAAAAGTGCCTCGCAAATTTTTTTTTTTTTTTTTTAGACACCCTGTCATGGTTAAACGTGTTATTCTGAAGTTTATCTTGGCTTTTGTAATTATGTAGATTCAGCTCGGTCATCCAGATGGTTATATGATAAAAAAATTAGATACATTCAATGGGACTGCTATCGTAGTTTTTGGAGACATTTTGCCGCTCGTCAAATTGGCTTCCTCAGCACTGACGTCTGGTGGAAACCTCAGCTTGTATTTCAGCAGAGACACCTTTTTGTGGTAATTTATATATATTTTTTGGGCGGCACGGTGGCGCAGTGGTTAGTGCGCTTGTCTCACAGCAAAAGGTCCTGGGTTCGAGCCCCAGGGTAGTCCAGCCTTGGGGGTCGTCCTGGGTCATCCTCTGTGTGGAGTTTGCATGATCTCCACTTGTCTGTGTGGGTTTCCTCCAGGTGCTCCGGTTTCCTCCCACAGTCCAAAGACATGTAGGTCAGGTGGATCAGCATTACTAAATTGTCCCTAGGTGTAAATGTGTGTGTGTGTGGGTGTGGGTGTGGGTGTGGGCCCTGTGATGGCCTGGCAGCCTGTCCAGGGTGTCTCCCCGCCTGCCACCCAATGACTGCTGGGATAGGCTCCAGCATCCCCGCGACCTTGAGCCGGATAAGCGGTTCGGATAATGAAAAATATACCTATCTTGGTATGAATTAACTATCCCTTGTTCTTTTTGGATGAACATCTGTATAGAAACTGAGAGGTCAGGGATATAAGGCCTGTCCTTGGATTGGGTTTTCCCTGCGGGGCTTCTCATGAAAGGCATAAAACATGTCAACATGATACACATGCTCTCATATACCCCTAAGCTTATAAGTTAACATAACCTGCTCACAGACGGAGCGTAAAGTGCTGTGCATAGGT
The DNA here is from genome assembly GCF_029633865.1 of Lampris incognitus. Classification (NCBI taxonomy): domain Eukaryota; kingdom Metazoa; phylum Chordata; class Actinopteri; order Lampriformes; family Lampridae; genus Lampris; species Lampris incognitus. The sequence goes on along the minus strand of NC_079216.1, from coordinate 19,173,217 downwards.
TCACAGGAAATGAGGTGGCGACATTCTGAGATAGTAGGAGACAGTAATCTGCTGCTGTTAGTACTACTAGTTCTGTTAATACACGCAAAAGGGAAATGCCTTCTGTAACAAATATGACCCATGTGTTGTTACTGTAGATCATTCCATTCGGACAACAGGTAACAGACTTTTGTGGATCCACAGAAAATGTGGGGGTTTTCTTACCTAAAGGCAATTTATACAGTAGCAGTGTTGTGAGACCAAAAGTCAAGTCAGTTTTATTTGTATAGCCCAATATCACAAATTTGCGTCAGGGGGCTTTACAGCAACACAACACCCTGCCCTGAGACCCTCGCATCGGATAAGAAGCAACTCCCTAAAAACTCCCAAAACTGAAGAATATCCCCTTTACCTTAAATAAACTACCTTATTAGTCTCCCAGTCACTTTGAATTAACTTTCCATGTTAGTTTTCTGAGAAGTAGCCCCAGGTCATGCACCTGACACCATAACAAGTCTGAGTCTTGGTGGAAAATCACCATCATCCACAAGACAAATACTGGTAGATTTGCTTGTGGCAGGTTACTTAGTTTGTGCTATTCATTTGGCTGTGAGTAAACCCTCCAAGACACCACGAGGATCAGTTGTGGATCTTTGTCAGGTAAACAGGAGGTGCAAATGACTTACCTGACAAAGATCTATGTTGGGTTGAAAGATTGACTCTTTTGTCTGTATAAATGATGAAAAAGACACCATCAGCATATTGGTGTTGGTAGACTTTTGGCTGATCTACACTTGACTCAAAACCATGACCGATTTTTATGTGTCTACACGTACCTTCACGCTCTCTAGTTTGTCTACTCTGACAACTCCACTTAGCCATAGAAACCAACTGTCATTGTAAAGCTGTTCTACTCAAACAAAAGTGCTCTGTTAAAAAGTGAATGTTGCTGGTTTATTTAGGGATTTGCTGTGTCCGTTGTGACCAGCAGACAAAAAAGTTAGTCCTCTCAGGTCTCTATACCCTGGTTTTTGGACTTGTACGAGTGTTGATTTAGTATCTTCTAGATCAAGGTTGATAAAATGGGAATTCAGCTGAGAGGTGTCGTCCAATCTGAAGTACACTTTGATTTGTCTGTCAAACAGGAGATGCAGGAAAACGTGAAAAAATGCAAGAACTTCCTGGCCACGCTGATCAAGCTGGCATCCCACAATTCCCCTTCCCCAGAAACCTCCAAGAATGTGAAAGCCCTTGTACAGGACCTGCTCGTAAGTCCAAATGTTCCTTTTCATTTTATGGGTAGAGAATTTATTCTTGAGTTTTCTCTTGACTGTTTATTCTTTCTGTCACTGAGCTTCTTCTCTTTGTTCAGGATGCCAAGATTGAGCCAGAAGAGTTTACTACTCGGCTACAGACTGAGCTGAAGTCCTCCCCACAGCCCTACCTCATCCCCTTTCTCAAGGTACTACTACACTATTATAGTACTACTACCACCACTATTCACCCCCTTCCTAACGATATTACCATACACTATAATATTGCCACTTTTCACCCCCTTCCTAAAAGATACTACCATACTACTGTAATACTACTACTACTACGGTTACGCCCTACAACCTTACGTCATTCCCCTCCTCGAGGAGGTACTACTACTATTATGTGCTATTATTACTACTGCTACTTCCACTATTATTATTTCCCACAGTACTACCTCATCTCATCCATCACAATACCTCATAATACTATAGCTATCTACCATTACTACTACTACTACTACTATATGCCAAACCACAGCACTACAACATTCCCCTCCTCAAAGTACCTGACGCTGATATACTTACTTCTTGTCAGTACTACTATTGTTACTGCTGTTTTTACTACTACATGCATATCAGTAAAATGGGAATAGTGAATGGTTTTAGAAAACCGCTAAAACAAGAGCAGCAATAAACACTCGAGTAAAAGGTTTAAACCATGTGGTAAAACAAGCATTGCGACGATAATGTTCAATAAAACTTATACAGAGGAACATGTGCTTTTTCAAACTTAAGAAATTTTGCAAACTCAACAATGTTTCTTCACCATCAGCTCAGATTCAATCCGTAAATTTCATGATTTTACAGTCATAATGCATAAACCCACAAAAAAAGCATAGAAAATTGCTTAAGTTACTTAATTGCTAACTTGCCAACTCAGTTACTTCCTTACTGACCTACTTAATTTTTATTTATTTTGTTCAGTCGGTCCGTGAAAGATGGAAAATCGTACATCTTCTTTATAATGCCATTATTTGCTTAACCCTGAAGTTTTTCCTTGGTCCATAGAAAAGCCTCCCTGCCCTGCGCCAGTCCCTGCTCAACAGCCAGCAGTCTCTGATGACCCAGACCCCCGGCACCTCAGCCCAAACCCCAGTTGCCCCCGGTGCTGTCACCACCACCACCATCAGGGCAAGGATGCCCACCAGCCCTGCCCCGGGAATCCTTAGACCAACTGCAACACTATCAAACGCAGCCACCTTGGTACAGTAAACTAGATCAGTGGTTTCCAGACTGGTCCCCTTTGCACCTTTGATGATTAGGTGATAGGATAGACATCTTGACCACATGGCAGATGAAAGCTGGTTTTACTCCTCTCTAAGAATGGTCGCTTTTCTTGCAGACATACAGATTCCGGGGGGTTGAAATGATGAAAGGTTGTTTTTTGATTTATTGGGCTGGACCGTATGGCGGGCCAGCCCTACAAAACCGAACTGGCTGACTGACTGACTGACTGACTGACTGGCTGAGTGTTCATATTTGATATGATTAGGCCACTGGATCAGGTGACCAAGAACGTCACTGAATTTACACGATTGGTCGGCCGACAGACGTGAGGGAGAGCGCACAGTTAAAGCACCCCAAATAACAATCACTCTGACAAAACACTCACAGGCGAATTCACAAAAGCATTGTGCGACCTTTACAGCTGCTTAACCTGCACGAATATGGCATGACACGGTGGCCCAGTAGTTAACGCTGTTGCCTCACAGCAAGAAGGTCCTGGATTCGAACCCTGGGGTTGTCCAATCTTGGGGATCAGCCCAGGTCATCCTCTGTGTGGCATTTGCATGTTCTCCCCGTGTCTGCGGTGGGTTTTCTCCGGGTGCTCCGGTTTCCCCCACTATCAAAAAGACATGCATGTTAAGGTTATTACTCCTGTCTGTGCCCCTGACCGAGGCATGGCAAGACAAACTGGAGTTGGTCCCCGGGTGCTGCATGGCGGCTGCCCACTGCTCCTTGCCACACAACTAGGATAGGTTAAATGCAGAGAAAGAATTGCCCCACGGGGATTAATAAAGTAGTAAAAAAAGAAAAAAAAGAGTGTAATTCTCAAAGCACCCACAAAGGGTGAAATGCACCTCTAACTGCTGCCAAGCAAATAGCGTCTCGGTGCTCCAGTGCTATTTGCACGTATATAAATTGGGCAATATGCATACATTTGGCACAAAATTGGCCCCTTTCTATGTAAATAATAAATAATAATAATACATTTTATTTATAGGCGCCTTTCAGAGCACTCAAGGACACCTTACAGAACACAATAAAAAAACAAGCAGCACTGTATCAGACAGCATAAAATCAAAACAAAACAGGGTAGACACTAAAAAGTTAACACAACAGATAAGTATAAAATCATCATCTGCACAAAACTCAGTGAAGTGTGGATCAGACTGAATATGCCAGTTTGAAAAGATAAGTTTTGAGATGGGATTTGAAGGTTGAAAGAGAGTCAGTGTTGTGAATGTCTTGTGGGAGAGAGTTCCTGGGGGGGGGGGGGGCAGAATGACTGAAGGTTCCCATGGTAGTCAAGTGGGCTAGTGGTGTAGTGAGTTGGAGAGCAGAAGAGGATCCGAGAGTGCGGGATGGCGTGTGGATGTGAAGGAGTTCGGAAAGATACGAAGGAGCTAAGTTATTAAGGGCCTTAAAGGTGAGGAGAAGGATCTTGAAGTCAGTACGGTATTTAACAGGGAGCCAGTGGAGTTGCTGAAGAACATGAGTGATATGATCTATGGAAGGAGTTCTGGTAAATGAGCCTCATTGGAAAAAAAAAGTCCAGTTCACAAGCGTACACGCTGATAGCCACATGCAGTTGGAGTGAAACTTATTAGCATCTTCAGAGAGTCGGTGGTAACTGATGCCCAGACTTTCCAGGGATCATGGCAGCAGTAATTGTAGTCACCAGCATGCTCACGAGCACGCTTGGCATGCTCGTGAGCGGATACTTGAAGGAGAACATCAATTTGTGATTGAACTCAGACCTGTATCAGACCTGTAAAGATACAGGCAACCTGTATCTTTCGCAGATACAGGTTGCCAGGTCAAGCAATTCTTGCTATACTTGGTGACATTGAACCTGCCTGCTGTGTTCTTGGTGCAAAGCCACAATTTATGCCTTACCACATGAATAACTGCATCAGGCACAAAACAAGGACAAATTGTATTCGGCTGCAAGACTTTATGGCCGTGTTCACGCTGTAATATCATTAGACCAATATCTTTTGGGAATCAGACCTTGAGACGGGGCAGATAGTGGTTGCAAGTGATGCGCGAGTCATGGTGCTATCAGCGGCCGCAGTCCATTCTTTGTGAATTCACCTGTCAATACAGAGTGAGTCTTAGAAAAACAAGAGACATCTGCAGATAGAAACAGATGAAAGAGGAGGATTTAACAGATTATTAGAATAGTTATACTTACAATTAAATTAACTTCTCTTTCAAATCAGACATCCCAAGATATGATTGGAAAGTATTGTTCTTGCATCTGCATTTATAACCTTTTTTTTCTTTTCTCGAACATAGTTTAACCATGTCATGTGATATGCTGCTTCAGTACACTTGAACAACAAATATTATTACTGGGACCACTACAGAAAACTGCAGATGAATATTTAATATCCAGGAATTCATGTTATAGACACTACCACTGACTGGCCCTCTTAACATATAGGCCACAGTTTCGAACATTGACCATACGCTGGCCATGTACTATAGGTTTTTGTCATTGCTGCCTATGTTTCACATTTTTTATTTTTTTCATGTGTTTAAGTTGGATCAGTTGCTGAATCCTCTGTTTACTTAGGGCACAACCTGAGGCCTCACTCACGTTGTCTAACTGTTGAACCACTCTGATGAGATGTGTCACATTTTCCTTTTTTTTAGACCAAATTCGGTTGTTTTTCTGCTCATTTGACTTCCTCTCTAGCAACAAAGTGTTTCCTCTTTCAGTAGTGGTGCCACAGCAAGAGCGATGTCACATCTGCCAGAGAAAATCAAATGACCCCATCATAAAGGTTAAAATGTCCTCTTAAAGAGAAAGTGTAGGCCTCATACGTAAGATCAGGGCATTTTGTTGTGATGACGTTTTCAGGGAAAAGCTCTTACCCCGCCTTCAGATGGGAACTGGCACTGAAAGATGACTGGATGGTGAAGCAAAACTAAAGTTACGCCTATGTATCCATGCTGATTCAAAACACGGAAGAACCTCTATTCCATAAGACAACTTCCTGTTCATGCCGTTTGTCTGTCTCTCTCCTACAGAGTGTGAGGAGACCAGGGGTCCAACCAGTCCAGACCCGCATGCCCATGGTCATCACTCAGACCCAGACCATCAGACCCCAAGGTACCACCGTCCAACCCCTCAGCATTCAACTGCACATCAGACTTGACTCACATAGCAACTGCAAATATGATTTGGGGATAGTCCCCCGCCCCCTTTTTTCCCTCCCAATTGTACCTGGCAAATTACCCCACTCTCCGAGCCATCCTGGCTGCTGCTCTAGCCCCTCTGCTGTTCCAGGGAGGGCTGCAGACTACCACATGCCTCCTCTGATACATGTGGAGTCACCAGCTGCTTCTATTCACCTGACAGAGGAGTTTCGCCAGGGGGATGTAGTGCTAACCCTAACCCGCCTGCAGACACGGCCAGTTGTGTCTGTAGGGACACCCAACTAAGCCAGAGGTAACACGGGGATTCGAACTGGCGATTCCCGTGTTGGTAGGCAGCGGAATAGACTGCTATGCTACCCGGACGCCCCGGGATAGTTTGTTTTGTCTGGTTTTCTACATACCAGATGAGAGTGGGCTTACTACTACAGTGTGTAATTTAGCCAGTTGTCAATCTCAGATATAAAGCCCAAACCTCCTGAGATACGTTACTGTGATAGACTAAACTTTCCAGAGTCCTCCTATGTGGGGAAACCCATCTGTTTCACAATTGAAGTAACATCAAATTATGTCTTTGCATTAATAAATTGAAATATTTGCAAAAACAAAATGATTCCAATATCGGTGACATGGGGTTTATCCCAAAGCTTTTTCCACTGCCCCTGCTCTCATGCCAATCCTCTCCTACCAGGAAGTAACTTGGAAGACAAGGCAAGGGAAAATAGAGACCTTTTGCATCAGTTTATGCAGTGACATGTTGATGACGTGTTCCAGTCTATGTTAGGTCACAATTCACAACGGCGCTCAGTCCTCTGTTTAATATTACTTCCATAGGATAGTATTTGATAGAGGATGTAAAGCATATAATTTTCAATTTCCCAGTAGATAGTAAACCATAGATAGGGATGCATTGAAACTGATACAGCATGATGTGATACGATACCGATTCGGTGGCGCAGTGGTTAGCACGATCGCCTCACAGCAAGAAGGTCCTGGGTTCGAGCCCCGGGGTAGTCCAACCTTGGTGGGTCATCCCGGGTCATCCTCTGTGTGGAGTTTGCATGTTCTCCCTGTGTCTGCGTGGGTTTCCTCCGGGGGCTCCAGTTTCCTCCCACAGTCCAAAGACATGTAGGTCAGGTGAATTGGTTGTACTGAAATTATCCCTAGGTGTGAATGTGTGTCTGTGTGTTGGCCCTGTGATGGACTGGCGGCCTGTCCAGTGTGTCTCCCCACCTGCTGCCCAGTGACTGCTGGGACAGGCTCCAGCACCTCCTCAACCCTGCGTAAGGATAAGCGGTTAGGATAACGAATGGATGAATGAATGAAATCGATACTGGTATTGGATATCAGGCTAAAACGAAATATCAGTGTTGGAGATTTTACCCTAGTCTAAAATCCGATACCAAAAGCCACGAGTAACATGCCATAAATAATTGCATTTACTGCCATTTTTGGCTCACGGAGCCTGTATTTCTTTAATGGTGGTAAAAACTGATTTTTATCTCTGTGTTTTTGCCCTTTGACCTCAAATTAATGGTTAAGTCTGCATTGTTCAGCAAAGTAACAGCAGTATCGGCAGCGAAAAAGTGTTATTGGTGCATCCCTAAAAATGTATAGCCATTAAAGTTTGTTATGTACACCTAGCAAAAAATAAGCTTTAATAAACCTATGTGCACTTGCTGATATAAATGCTAACAGTTCCTTTGCTATTTTTTCAAGTGTGATTGCTTATCTGGAGGATAACCAGTCAGATTCTGGGTGTAATCACATGATCATAGTGATGTCTACATCCCCTCTCCACACACACATACACACACCTACACCTACACCTACACCTGTGGTGTCCTCTGAATAAGGAGACTTAGAGATATTTTGAGTAGGTTCTCTTGTTTCCTCCACTATTGGGACAGCAGACAACATAGTGATGGAGAGAAGACGGACAAATAGATTTTGAGAGCTTTTTGATGCACCCAACATGACACCAGAACTTGCCATCAACTGAGTTCATAAAAACAATCAATAATTTATTTGTTTATTTTTCCCCAGGTACAGTTGTGAGGGCCCCCACAATAGTAGCAGGCAAAACGCCTGTTAGCCTGGCAACCCAAGCCAACCAGAGGAAGCTGAGTGACCCAGGGGGCGGGACTTTTAGGTGAAGTATCCCCTCCTTGACAGAAACACATTAGCGGTGTCCGGGTTATTGGTACATTATGCATACTTTAAGTATGTAATATTTACTGCATACTATTTAGGCATGCTGTTCAGTACTACATATATGTACATATGTTACACGTGGTGGACTTGGCTCTAAGTGGAGGTGAGCCTTCATAACACCAGAAGAAGTGCTAAGCGGCTTCCGAATTAGAATAACTTTGTTGCTTACACTTTGATTTAGCCTTAGCTCTGTATTGGCACCAAGGGTGTCACGCTATGTTAAAAGCATTTTATTATGAAATGGTAAAAATACCGGTGGGTGTGCTCCAATTATTGGGGCATCACATTGCTCAGCCTCCCTGGGAAAGTCTACTCTAGGGTGCTTTACCCTTGCAGAAGTGCTGAGGGAGGCATGGGATTTTGACCAGCCAGTCTATATGTGTTTTGTGGACTTGGAGAAGGCTTACAACTGTGTTCCCCAGGGCACTCTGTGGGGGGTACTGCGGGAGTATGGGGTACTGGGGCAGTTGCTACAAGCCATCTGGTCCTTGTATAACCAAAGTGAGAGCAGTGTCCGTATTCTTGGCACAGAGTTAAACACATTTTCGGTGGGTGTCGGTCTCCACCAAGGTTTTCCCTTGTCTCTGATTCTGTTTGTGATATTCATGGACAGGATCTCAATGCGCAGCCAAGGTGAGAAGTGTGTCTGTTTTGGGAACCTCAGAATTGAATCTCTGCTCTTCGCAGATGATGTGGTTTTGTTGGCTTCATCAGAACGCGACCTCCGGTGCCACTGGGGCAGTTTGCAGCTGTGTGTGCAATGGCCGGGATGAGAGTCAGCACCTCCAAGTCTGAGGCCATGGTTCTTTACCAGAAAATGGTGGATTTCTCCCTCCAGGTTGGGGATGAGTTGTTGCCTCAAGTGAAGGAGTTCAAGTATCTCAGGGTCTTGTTCACGAGTGAGGGTAGGATGGAGCGGGAGATTGACAGGCGGATTAGTGCAGCATCAGCAGTATTGCGGACGTTGTACCGGACCGTTGTGGTGAAGAAGGAGCTGAGCCGGAAGGCGAAGCTCTCAATTTACCAGCCAATCTTCGTTCCAACTGTCACTGTGGTCATGAGCTTGCTTTTGTTAGTGACCGAAAGGGTGAGCTCGTGGATACAAGCGGCTGAAATGAGTTTCCTCCGTAGGGTGTCTGGGCTCAGCCTTAGAGATAGGCTGAAGAGCTCGGACATCCGGAGGGAACTCGGAGTAGAGCCGCTGCTCATTTGTGTCGAAAGGAGCCAGTTGAGGTGGTTCGGGCATCTGATTAGGATGCCCCCTGGGCGCTTTCCTTTGGAGGTTTTCCGGGCATGTCCAACTGGGAGGAGACCCTGGGGTAGACCCAGAACTTGCTGGAGGGACTACATGTCCAATCTGGCCTGGGAACGCCTTGGGATCCCCCAGGAGGAGCTGGAGGGCATTGCTGGGGAGAGGGACATCTGGAGTGCCCTACTTAGTTTGCTGCCACCGTGACCCAACCCCGGCAAAGCGGCTGATGATGAGATGGTAAAAATAAATTTGAATATGCCACTATGTTGCTTTCCCTTGGCTGGTCATTTCCATACGTGAGACTTTTGGTCATTTCTGTGGAAATGACAGGCACGAAGAATGATGGGACATTTAATGGACATTTTTTGTTGGTTTGTTTTATTTTTGTCTATATAGTATGCATACACACACCTTTCATATACTGTATATTACACACTTACATCGTACTTACTAAAATGTTCATGCTATTATTATGTTGTGTAATATTTGGACATTGCTGCTGTCTACGTAGGGATCAAAAATCTCAATCAAATCTTACAGTGTACACTGACAGCCAAGCCAGTCATGGATATTCAGTTACACAGACCAACCACATGAGTGCAGCATCTACCCTCTCTGTTCCTGGACTGTAATACTGATGTTATTATAGCCCTGCTGACCTTTTTCACCCCCCCCCCCCACCCCCAGTGAATGTTTTGAACAAAGAAGAATACTTGCATATCTGGGTTTAACTGCGGCATGTGATAAGGTAGGATCAACTGTACCACGTCCTGTGGGGTCTACTAAAAGCCACGTTCTACTTCTGCTGTCCACAGAGATGACGACGACATCAATGATGTGGCGTCTATGGCCGGTGTCAACCTCAATGAGGAGAATGCCCGTATCCTGGCAACCAGTTCGGAGCTAGTGGGCACGAAGATCCGCTCCTGCAAGGATGAAGCCTTCCTGCCCACGGGTCTGCTACACCGTCGCATCCTGGACACCGGTAATATTTACGTAGTGAAGCGTTTTGAAACGGTAATCTGAGTATGGTAAGGGTGAAGATTCAAACTTGGAAGAGTTGCTGAAACAGCAACTACTTCAAAAGTCAGTTGTTGGACATCGCACAGGGTCAGGATTCAGCAGATCAGGAGCTTAAGCGTTAAACATGACAACTCTTGGGCCATCTTGTGGAATCATAGAAAAGGGAAAAATATTTAAATACTGAATTTGATATTTTCCTGATTCCAGGTTTGGAAATTGCACAAAAATTACTGCACATTTAATGTAGATTTCCACCCACTGATATCATACAAAGCAATATTTGTGTTGAAGAATTGTCCTCAGTGAGAAGGATTCTGGCTCAGCTGACAGTCTTATTGCCTGGCCGCTGTCACCATACCAAATGAAACATGGACCAAAACATCATTCTGGAAGTAAACATCTGAGTAAAGGGTGGGATTTTGAAATGTATGTCAGAACCCCCAGAAAGAGAACGAGACATGGTTAAAAAGTCAGTTTAATCCTCTGTAAACTTCATCTTCAAAGTATTACTTAAAGGCCGTTGACAGAGAATGGAGAGAGAGCCGTCCTAATACCATACTTTTCGTTAACTGCATCTCCACAGCAAAGAAGTTGGGAGTGACTGAGGTTCCGTTGGAGGTGGTGAACTTCATCTCCCATGCCACTCAGTCCAGACTGCGCTCCCTGCTGGAGAAGGTGTCTGCCGTCGCTCAGCACCGAGTCGATGGAGGAAAGGTACGACTTTGGGAGAGGCTGAAAAAACCCACATATTCTTTTATAAGGTGCTTTAATGGGTATAGTAGACACTCGGGAAATAAACCTGAATAATTTATTTTCGGTAGCAGGCCAGTAGGGGGCCACAGCTTTTGTGATGGTGTGTGAGTGAACATGCTCATGCAGATTTGGATAGGGGTGCAACACAACATAGATAGTTAAATCTACAACACCCAGCAATTGACCTACAACAAACTTGAAATAAAAATAAAAAAAATCTAACGAATAAAAAACTAACAAAGGCAAGTTAGTTTTTTATTCTGACATATAAGCGTCTCTCTTTTTTTTAAATCCCCCCCCCTTTTTTTTCCCCCAGTTGTACCCGTCCAATTACCCCACTCTTCCGAGCCATCCCGGTCTCTGCTCCACCCCCTCTGCCGATCCCGGGAGGGCTGCAGACTACCACATGTCTCCTCCAATACATGTGGAGTTGCCAGCCGCTTCTTTTCACCTGACAGTGAGGGGTTTCGCCAGGGGGATGTAGCGCGCGTGGGAGGATCACGCTATTCCCCCCAGTTCCCCCTCCCCCCCAAACAGGTGCCCCGACCGACAGGAGGAGGCGCTAGTGCAGCGACCAGGACAAATACCCACATCCGGCTTCCTACCCGCAGACAAGGCCAATTGTGTCTGTAGGGATGCCCAACCAAGGCGGAAGTAACACGGGGATTCGAACCGGCGATCCCCGTGTTGGTAGGCAACGTAATAGACCGCCGCACCACCCAGATGCCCTATGTGCCTCATTTTTAAAAATTAAATCAGTGGTTTTAATTCTGTTAAGCTTTAACTTTTAAACAGGTGTAGGATTGATGGCATGTTTCTCAGACTACTTTTACTTTTTCCATGTTTATTTCTGTATAAAATCACAGGCATTTAACCTCCAAATTAGAAAATGGTGTAGAGGATTTTTTTTTTTTAACTCTTAGCAGCCTGCTGTACAAACCTGGTAAAGCTCTGTTCAGCAACTTTCCCTAGGGGCCATAACAATGTGACCAGCCGGTAAACTCAATGACAAGCTCCATACAGTAACCTCTCTCTCTCTCTCTCTCTCTCTCTCTCTCTCTCTCTCTCTCTCTCTCTCTCTCTCTCTCTCTCTCTCTCTCTCTCTCTCTCTCTCTCTCTCTCGCTCTCTCTCTCTCTCTCTCAGGATGAAGAGTTGTATGAGCAGTCGTCAGACGTTCGAGCTCAGCTGCGATTCTTTGAGCAGTTGGAGAGGATGGAGAAGCAGAGGAAGGACGAGCAGGAGAGAGAGATTCTGCTCAAAGCCGCCAAAGTAAGTGCATGTGTTGATACCAGCACACACGTGACATGCATTACACGAGACAAAGAAGACATACCTGCAGAGATTTTAGTTAAACACCTCGATACCCATCAGAAAAGTAAAGGAATGATGTCAAAGAAGGGTCCACGTGAGCTGACCCCGGAAACCAGATCACATCAGCACTCAGCACAGATGAGCAAAGAAAGTGTGGCAAAAACAATCCTGATTAATACAATGTTAGTGTGTGTGTGTGTGTGTGTGTGTGTGTGTGTGTGTGTGTGTGTGTGTGTGTGTACAGTATGTATCTATGTGTGAGAGCATGTACAAATAAATGGCTGTGCACGTGTGTGTGTGTCTGTGTGCATGCATGTATGTCTGTGTCCAATGGGGGGCATGTTAATTATCCTAATCTGGAGCAGAGACGTCACTAAGGACATGCTCATGCGTGTGCCTTTGAAAAACATTCCCTGCCCGTGTGAAGACTGTCACTCGTATGGAGTCACACGGTTACACACGAGTGCCAATGTGGTTCTTATGAGTCCCATTACAAGTTAATTAACTGAAAAAGTACTTATCTGTTACTAAATGACACATTGTATCCTAACAAACTATAGGTCCCGAAAAGTGGTTATCTAATATTATTCAGTATGTCAATAAGTGGCATTATTAATCTCTAATAATAATACCCCCCACCCGGGATCAGTCAAGTATGATCAGATCTTACACAGCAAGTGACACTGATTCTGCAGGTTCATGATGTCCTGACTGGAGTTACCTATGCCGCCAGACAGTCTTAGCAATTCTGTCTTCTGCCTCTGGATCTCAAGTCATTCAGCAAGACAGTCCTCAACCCAGGTGTCATGTACCTTGTTAGTGAGCTGAGGAAGGCTGACAGCCAGTGATGTAACACGTGTGTATCTTGCTTATTTTCAGAGTCGTGCACGGCAAGAGGATCCTGAACAAGCCAGACTGAAACAGAAGGCAAAAGAGGTAAGGGGTTTCTGTGTGTGTGTGTGTGTGTGTGTGTGTGTGTGTGTGTGTGTGTGTGTGTGTGTGTGTGTGTGTGTGTGTGTGTGTGTGTGTGTGTGTGTGTGTGTGTGTGTGTGTGTGTGTGTGTGTGTGTGTGTGTTTTCCTGTCAAGTTTCTTGGAGTTTCTTCAAAACTAATTAGATTATTTTGTTCATCGACCACAGTCGCTTGTACATCTCAACCTCCCTCCACCACCGTCTAGAAGGGCAGTTAGACTAGAACAGGAGCGATGGCCTGTTACCAGCCAACTTGTCTGGTATGGCAGACAGACCGAGTTGCTAACATTGCTGTTTCCCCATCCTCTTAATCAATCATTTTTACTTTATTTTTTGGGGGGCTTTTTCCCCCCTTTTTTCTCCGAATTATACTTGGCCAATTACCTCACTCTTCCAAGCTGTCCTGGTCATTGCTCTGCTGATCCAGGGAGGGCTGCCAACTACCACATGCCTCCTCCGATACATGTGGAGTCGCCAGCCGCTTCTTTTCACCTGACAGTGAGGAGTTTCGCCGGGGGAACGTAGCGTGTGGGAGGATCACGCTATTCACCCCAGTCCCCCCCCCCCCGAACAGGCGCCCCAACCGACCAGAGGAGGCGCTAGTGCAGCGACCAGGACACATACCCACATCTGGCTTCCTACCCGCAGACACGGCCAGTTGTGTCTGCAGGGACGCCCGGCCAAGCTGGAGGTAACATGGGGGATTCGAACTGGCGATCCCCGTGTTGGAGTCAATCATTTCATTGAAGGCACAGCTGTTCAGTCCGCAGACATTAAAGTTTGCGGTTTTAAAAAAACCTCATCTAATATGGCCCTACCAAGAAGAGAACACCAGTACAAGTAAACCTAACAAAAACTGTATTGTTTCAACAGCTAGTCTGGAAATCAAGCATACTCTCCTCTGTGTATTTAGTGGGGTATTTAGAGCTTCTCCTCTGCTTGTACGTGCCATACCTCATTTATCCTAGTTTCATTAAACCACGTCTTTGTCTTCGCAGCATCTGTCTTAGTTAACGTCTCCTAACATGCGGGGTTGTTGCGGCTGTGTCAGGTTATGAAGGTCTCGGTTGCTGTCAGGGCTAGCAGACAGAGACATGAGGCTACAAACTACACAAAAAAAACCCTCATTGCTCTACTGTGGTGGACATTAGTACATTTATTTATATTTCCCCGCGTCATTACCCATATCATACGTGCGCGCGCACACACACACACACACACACACACACACACACACACACACACACACACACACACACACACACACACACACACACACTGTTTGGAGACATTGTTCTCCTGTTCAGCCCCTCCATGTTGAGTGGTGCCCCGGGGGGCAACAGGCGGGGAGTGTCTGGGTACCGTGACCACGAGCAGGGCCTGAGGCCAGCAAAGGTCAAGGGTCATTACCCATAAGTCCCCGTGCTAAGGCCTAAGGGTAGGAGAAGGGAGCGCCAAGTCGAGACATGTTAATGCAGTTTGAATTGGTCTAATAGCACAGCAGTTGTCAAAAACTACTGGGAGGCCAGTTACTACGCTGTACAAGCTTTAGCTCCAGCCACATTCTGGGCCATTGTTTGAAAACAAATATTTTTGAAGAATGCGGAAATGGATCAATCTTAGATCCTTTGGAGAAGACTCGGCGGAGTCAAAAACTACCTGCTTTAATCAGAATCAGGAACACTTTGTCATTTCATTTCATGCACTTGCGCACATGAAATGAAATGAAACCTCGTTTCCCCCAGCCCACAGCAGTGCAACACAAAGACAAAGAAAATATCCAAAAACTACAAGAACACACATATCCAAACTAACACATATATCTAAACTAAACAAAAAAATAATCACTGTCCAGGAGAACGAACACCAGCCAGGATGACTGTCGAAACTGCCGGTCTGCATGGACTAGCAGTTAGCTTAGCCTGCCCCACTTCCGAGTCCTGTCAGACCACCCTCGGTGTTTCCTCTGTGGGCACAGCTCTGGTCAGGGCCGTGGTCCTTGGGCCCACAGGATGCAGCAGACTAAGCTCCCTCAGCTAATCCAACGCCAGCTCTCCCAGCCAGACATGTTCAACACACCTCCCCACACTCCACACGACGACACAAAAAACACAGTCAAGGCTAGGCGAGACTGCTACCAGACCGTTCTTGGTGTTATTGGAACTGCAGGTCTGCATAGGCTAGCAGTTAGCTTAGCCTGCCCCGCTTCTGCGTCCTGACAGACCAACTTCGACATCGCCTCTTCAGGCACAGCTCCAGGCAGGGCCGGACAGACCGACTTTGACATCGCCTCTTCAGGCACAGCTCCAGGCAGGGCCGTGGTCCCTGGGCCCACAGGACACAGCAGACCAAGCTCTCCCAGCCTATCCAGCATCAGCTCTCCCAGCCATCAAACGAAGACAAACTTGGACGTTTTATTTGTTTTAGGTATAAAACGAATACGTGTTTATACCTAAAACACGTATTCGTAGATGTGATCAGCAACACAACAAAATCAGGAAACTGCTCGATTAGCAGGTGTTCAGACAGACTTAAATCCAGATAAATCACTCCTTTGTTTGTTGCATTCATATGCTAGTGTCGGCTCATCCCCTAAAGCACAGCCTGTTTCCCCGAATATCCAGGGGGTCTGTAGATGTAGAGGTTTTGCTGCAGTTTAAGCTCAAATTTTGTGTGACTTTATAGGTTGCAAGTATTAACAAACATGTCGTTGTTTAGTGGAGGTTGGTGGTCTAGGCAGCTGGTCGGGGGAATAAATTCTGATATATGAGCTCTTTGCTGGCCAAAAAGTAAGCCATGTCATCTTCTATTCTACAAATGTTGTTTTCAGGATGGGACACAGGCAGTCACAGCAAGCAGATCAAATTCAAACTTTACCATTTACTTACTGCCCCAACTGAAAACATATCTCCCAAACAGTCGTTTATTTTCTGGCATTACCTGTGTCTGGAATGAAGAAGGAAAAGATTCTGGTTCCGCTCCCGGTGTGGGAAGGTGGTGGTGTGAATTCACGTTTGCGGTGGCCTCACCCAGTACCATCCATGCAGTGTCTTTGTCCACATCTGCGTTTAAGTTTTGTCTTCGTTTGATGGCTGGGAGAGCAGACGCTGGATCAGCTGGGAGAGCTTGGTCTGTTTTGTCCTGTTGGGCCAGGGACCACAGCCCTGCCTGGAGCTGTGCCCAAAGAGAAAACACCAAGGGTGGTCTGACAGGACACAGAAAGCGGGGCAAGCTTAGCTAACTGCTAGCCCATGCAGACCACCAGTTTCGATATAACCAAGGCGGTGTGGTGGTGGTCTCGCCTGGCGTGAACTGTAGTGTTTTTGTCGTCATGTGGAGTGTGGGGAGGTGTGTCTAGGGTGTCTGGCGGGAGAGCTGGTGTTGGATTGACTGGGGGAGCCTGGTCTGCTGCGACCGGTGGGCCCAAGGACCACAGCCCCTCCCTGGAGCTTACCCCTTAGGAGGAAGTACCAAGGGCGGTCTGACAGGACGTGGAAGCGGGGCAGGCTAAGCTAACTGCTAACCCATGCAGACCTGCAGTTCTGACAATCATCCTGGCTGTCATTGGTTCCTTTGGACAGTGATTTTTTTTTTTTTTAGTTTAGATATAGTATGTGTTAGTTTAGATATATGTTAGTATGTGTGTTCTTGAAGTTCTTGTAGTTTTTGGATATATGTTTTTGTCTTTGTGTTGCACTGCTATTTCGTTGATCCCTGATTCTGTAGCCAAGGTGAGAATTTACCAACATTTGTCTGGTGGGCTTGTGTTAATTCCCTTAACTGGGAAATTAACACAGATTTATAATTTAGTGAGGAAAGGTCTGGTCCCATCTCAGCATCAGTGACGACGTTTCTGGACAAAATGGGAGCGCTGGTCAGATCAGTCTGATGTAACCTGTGTCTGCCTCAACCGTTTCATCAAAGACCGGGAGAGACGGGCCTGAGGCAGCACAGAGCCGACCCAGCTGGCCTGCCTGCCTGCCTACCGACACAGGGCCAGAGCCCAAAACTCGCATGGCTTTGTTGGGTCCAGTGCCTGCAACAAAGAGAAGGAAATTACTGACAGCAATTCTAAAATGCACATGTAGTCTGGAATTTTGTTGAGAATGGTGTGGTTTTTCCTCTTCTTTTTTTTTGAGGGCCTTTATCCATTTTGAATATCTCAGTGATCCTGTTGAAGCTTAGTGTACAAAGCTCCGTGAAGCACACCTATTACACCCTGCATGTGCACACGCTAGTACTCAGATGCCACATGATACAGATGTGCGGTGGAACACATATTTGGTTTTATGAAAGCATAAACTTACCCTGAAAGGCTTCTGGCATTTGACCTTAGCTACGTTTTGGCTGCCAGGGTTAGGCCAAAGGCCAACATACTGTGGCATCAGCTTTTGGTTGCCCGTGTGTGTTTGTGTGTGTGTGTGTGTGTGTGTGTGTGTGGTGCAATCTGTCTCTGTATGTGTATGCGCGTATGCACCACTTCTCTTCTAATTAACATTAGAGTGCCTTAATGAGAATGTAAACGTTGCCTTGAATTATGTTCCCTGTCTGTTCACCTCCTCGTCACCCATCACCCCTAACACACACACACACACACGCCTCCCTCCGGAGAGGGCAGTCACATAAGGTCATCATTACACAGAACTGGTGAGCTGCGAGCAGGGTTTCTCTTAGAGATTTGTACAGTAAATCTGTATAGCTTTTTTAAAGTTTTGGAAGATCTTATGGGGTGGGTGGGCAGTTCTGGTTTAACTTACTGTTGAGATAGCCTTTTAGACATGTCATTAGCCTAATTCAATGTAAAAATCTGTTACTGGAATTGTCCCTCATCCTGTGTATGAAGGAGGAAAATACAAAATGCCTTGATTTTTTTTTTTTTTTTTTTTGAGATGTTGATTTGCTTTATTATTGGAGAAATTACTTGACTCCAACTCTCAGTTTTGGCCCATAATCGACCCTTTATCCCATAACAACATTAGTATATATTAGTATGGTGTTCTTACTTGTTTCCTGTCTAAGTGAACAATGCTCTCTTGGTGTCTTGTAGCCTTTAGCTGGGTCATGTTGTTGGTGCAGATTACCCACCAGTGCCATATTAGCCCTGGTCAAGCCCTTACCCATATCCCAAATCACCAGCAGCTTTCCTTAACGGATACAAACTTTTTAAAGGGACATGTTGACCTTTTGGATTTTTAGCCATGTGTCTTGATAACCCTGTTGACACCTCCCAACACTTCTCTCTCTCTGCAGATGCAGCAGCAGGAGCAGGCTCAGATCCGCCAGCGAGACGCGAACCTTACTGCCCTCGCCGCCATTGGGCCCCGCAAGAAGCGAAAGCTGGACTCTCCAGGGGCCACCACAGGAGGCACAGAGGTGAGGGCCTTCAATGAAATGTGTGTGCGTGTGTGTGTATTTTATATATATATATATATATATATATATATATAGTATTCCATCAGTTCCAGGTTCTCAGCCCTTGTACTGAATACAGACTGGAAGTCCCCTGTAGACCATGTACGCCGGGACACTCTGTGGGGGCTACTGTGGGAGTAAGGGTGCCAGGGCATTTGCTACAAGCCATCTGGTCTTTGTATAACCAAAGTGAGAGCTGTGTCTGCATTCTTGGCACAAAGTCAAACGTGTTTTCGATGGGTGTTGAACTCTGCCAAGGTTGTCCCTTGTCTCCGATTCTGTTTTTGATATTCATGGACAGAATCTCAAGGCGCAACCAAGATGAGCAGTGTGTCTGTTTTGGGAACCTCAGAATTGCATCTCTGCTCTTCGCAGATGATGTGGTTTTGTTGGCTTCATCAGAACACGACCTCCAGCACGCACAGGGGCGGTTTGCAGCTGAGTGTGAAATGGCCGGGATGAGAGTCAGCACCTCCAAGTCTGAGGCCATGGTTCTCTACCAGAAAATGGTGGATTTCTCCCTCCAGGTTGGGGATGAGTTGTTGCTTCAAATGAAGGAGTTCAAGTATCTCGGGGTCTTGTTCACGAGTGAGGGTAGGATGGAGCGGGAGATTGACAGGCAGATTGTTGCAGCATCAGCAGTAATGCGGATGTTGTATCAGACCGTTGAGGTGAAGAGGGAGCTGAGCCGGAAGGCAAAGCTCTCAATTTACCAGTCAATCTTCGTTCCAACCGTCACCTATGGTCATGAGCTTTGGGTAGTGACTGAAAGGGTGAGATCGTGGATACAAGCGGCTGAAATGAGTTTCCTCCATAGGATGTCTGGGCTCAGCCTTAGAGATGGGGTGAGGAGCTGGGACATCCAGAAGAGCTTGGAGTAGAGCCGCTGCTCCTTCACGTCGAAAGGAGCCAGTTGAGGTGGTTCTGGCATCTGATTAGGATGCCTCCTTTGGAGGTTTTCCGGGCGCGTCCAACTGGTAGGAGACCCCAGGGTAGACCCAGAACTCGCTGGAGGGACTACATGTCCAGTCTGGCCTGGGAATACCTTGGGATCCACCAGGAGGAGCTGGAGGGCGTTTCTAGGGAGAGGGATGTCTGGAGTGCCCTACTTAGCTTGCTGCCACTGCGACCTGACCCCGGAGAAGCAGCTGATGATGAATGAAGTCCCCAAGTCCAAATGGGAGACACTGCCAAAGGTGGTTGAGAATGGTAAAGCTAAGATCCTGTGGGACTTCATGTTCCAGACTGGCATGCAGGTGCTGGCTAACCAACCAGACATTGTGGTGGTCGACAAGGAACAGAAGACAGCAGTAGTAATCCGAGAGTTAACAGTTGTTGTTGTGATAGCTGTGTACATCCCACCTGATGCCAACGCGGACCTGACACTCAAGGAACTGTACAGGACAATCAGCAACATGGAAAATATGCACCTGGAGGCTGCTTTCATTGTGGTTGGGGATTTCAACAAAGCGTCTCTGCAGAAAGTATTACCAAAATACTTGCAGTATATCAGTGTTAATACACGGGGAGATAGCGTACTCGATCACTGCAATTATCCTTTCCGCGGTGCCTACAAACCCCTCCTCTGCCCACCGTTCGGTAAATCAGATCACTCCTCCATCCTGCTCCTGCCTGCCTATAGGCAGAAGTTGAAGCAAGCAGCACCCACCGTGAGGTTAATATATTGCTGGTCTGACCATTCAGATTCCGTATTACAGGACTGTTTTGATGAGGAGCCGGAAGAGCATCAGGGAGCTGGTGCCCACTAAAACAGTCCGGGTGTATCCAAACCAGAAACCATGAATAAACAGTTCTGTTCGGTCTGCTCTTGTGGCACGAGACACCGTCTTCGCCACGGGAGAAGAAGAAAGCCTTCTATGAGCTCCAGAAATCTATCAATGC
Source organism: Lampris incognitus (assembly GCF_029633865.1). Classification (NCBI taxonomy): domain Eukaryota; kingdom Metazoa; phylum Chordata; class Actinopteri; order Lampriformes; family Lampridae; genus Lampris; species Lampris incognitus. Next base: position 19,152,697 of record NC_079216.1, on the reverse strand, counting down.
AGCCAAACGAGAATACAGTAAGACGATTGAGGAACAACTAAGAACTAACAACTCATGTAGCATATGGCAGGGATTACACACAATATCGGTCTTCAAAGGGAGACCCAGCAGCACAGCCAATGCCGCTGCCTCCTTGCCAGATGAGCTTAATAGTTTTTATGTTTGGTTTGAGGTTTTTGACACCAACCTATCCCAGGAGAAGCCCCCACCGCTGCCAATGTGAACAGCACGGTGGCCATCGCCAAGTCCGACGTGCACAGGTCATTCATGCATGTGAACACCCACAAAGCGGCCGGCCTGAACAGCATTCCAGGCCAGGTGATCAGAGTGTGCACAGCACAGCTGGCTGGTGTCTTCACGGATATTTTCAACCTTTCCCTTTTCCTGTGTGTAGTCCCCTCTTGCTTTAAATCATCAATCATTGTGCCAGTGCCGAATAAAACCAAGGTAACATGCTTGAATGATTGGCATCCTATTACTCTCACTCCCATAGTGAGTAAATGCTTTGAGAAGCTTGTTAAGGTGCTAATTTGTAGCATTTTACCGCCCACCCTTGACTCCCACCAATTTACACTACCGTTCAAAAGTTTGGGATCACATTGAAATGTCCATATTTTTGAAGGAAAAGCACTGTACTTTTCAATGAAGATAACTTTAAACTAGTCTTAACTTTAAAGAAATACACTCTATACATTGCTAATGTGGTAAATGACTATTCTAGCTGCAAATGTCTGGTTTTTGGTGCAATATCTACATAGGTGTATAGAGGCCCATTTCAAGCAACTATCACTCCAGTGTTCTAATGGTACAATGTGTTTGCTCATTGGCTCAGAAGGCTAATTGATGATTAGAAAACCCTTGTGCAATCATGTTCACACATCTGAAAACAGTTTAGCTCGTTACAGAAGCTACAAAACTAACCTTCCTTTGAGCAGATTGAGTTTCTGGAGCATCACATTTGTGGGGTCAATTAAACGCTCAAAATGGCCAGAAAAAGAGAACTTTCATATGAAACTCGACAGTCTATTCTTGTTCTTAGAAATGAAGGCTATTCCATGCGAGAAATTGCTAAGAAATTGAAGATTTCCTACACCGGTGTGTACTACTCCCTTCAGAGGACAGCACAAACAGGCTCTTAACCAGAGTAGAAAAAGAAGTGGGAGGCCGCGTTGCACAACTGAGCAAGAAGATAAGTACATTAGAGTCTCTAGTTTGAGAAACAGACGCCTCACAGGTCCCCAACTGGCATCTTCATTAAATAGTACCCGCAAAACACCAGTGTCAACATCTACAGTGAAGAGGCGGCTGCGGGATTCTGGGCTTCAGGGCAGAGTGGCAAAGAAAAAGCCATATCTGAGACTGACCAATAAAAGAAAAAGATTAAGATGGGCAAAAGAACACAGACATTGGACAGAGGAAGACTGGAAAAAAGTGTTGTGGATGGATGAATCCAAGTTTGAGGTGTTTGGATCACAAAGAAGAACGTTTGTGAGACGCAGAACAAATGAAAAGATGCTGGAAGAATGCCTGACGCCATCTGTTAAGCATGGTGGAGGTAATGTGATGGTCTAGGGTTGCTTTGGTGCTGGTAAGGTGGGAGATTTGTACAGGGTAAAAGGGATTCTGAATAAGGAAGGCTATCACTCCATTTTGCAATGCCATGCCATACCCAGTGGACAGCGCTTGATTGGAGCCAATTTCATCCTACAACAGGACAATGACCCTAAACACACCTCCAAATTGTGCAAGAACTATTTAGAGCAGAAGCAGGCAGCTGGTATTCTATCGGTAATGGAGTGGCCAGCGCAGTCACCAGATCTGAACCCCATTGAGCTGTTGTGGGAGCAGCTTGACCGTATGGTACGCAAGAAGTGCCCATCCAACCAATCCAACTTGTGGGAGCTGCTTCTGGAAGCGTGGGGTGCAATTTCTCCAGATTACCTCAACAAATTAACAGCTAGAATGCCAAAGGTCTGCAATGCTGTAATTGCTGCAAATGGAGGATTCTTTGACGAAAGCAAAGTTTGATGTAAAAAAAATCTTATTTCAAATACAAATCATTATTTCTAACCCTGTCAATGTCTTGACTCTATTTTCTATTCATTTCACAACATATGGTGGTGAATAAGTGTGACTTTTCATGGAAAACACAAAATTGTTTGGGTGATCCCAAACTTTTGAACGGTAGTGTACCTACCGACAAAATAGATCCACTGATGTCGCAATAGCCACTGCACTTCATACTGCCCTCACCCACCAGGAGAAAAGGAACTCCTATGTGAGAATGCTGTTTGTAGACCACAGCTCAGCATTCAACACCATAGTCCCCGCCAGACTCTACACCAAGCTCAGGGATTTAGAATTCAACTCCAGCCTGTGCAGCTGGATCCTAAACTTCCTGTTGAGCCGACGCCAGGTGGTGAAGATGAGCTCCAACACCTCTGCCCCTCTTCCCGTCAACACAGGAGCCCCCCCAGGGCTGCGTTCTGAGTCCCCCACCTCTACTCCCTGTACACCCATGACTGCGTGGCCACACATAGCTCCAACTTGGTGATAAAGTTTGCTGACGATATGACAGTGATGGGCCTGACCACCAATGATGACGAGACGGCATACAGGAGAGAGGTCAACAATCTAACAAAGTGGTGTCAGGAGAATAACCTTTCTCTCAACGTTGACAAAACCAAGGAGCTAATTGTGGACTACAGGAAGAGAGGGGGAAGGCTGGACCTCATCACCATCAACGGGACTGCTGCTGAGAGAGTCAATGGCTTCAAGTTCCTCTGTGTCCACATTACCAAGGACCTCAACTGGGATGAACACACCAGCCGTGTGGTGAAAAAGGCACAGCAACACCTCCTTCACCTCAGGCGACTGAAGAAGTTCGGCATGGGACCCAAGATTCTACAGGCCTTCTACAGAGACACAACCGAGACTGGATGCATCACCGCCTGGCATGGGAACTCTATTGCCCACAACCGCAAAATGTTGCAGAGGGTTGTGCGGACGGCCCAGGACATAAGTGGATGTGAGTTTCCCTCCATCCAGGACATAGACACTAAGCCTGTTGGAGGACTGACTGGTACTGACCTATGGTCTTCAGTGGATCATCAGTTTACACCCCCCCCCCACACACACACACATATGCAAACAACTACACACACATATATGCACATTTATTAAGGCAGAGCCTATATACATACAGCACCTTACATACACCACACACTATTTATTATTACTGGGTTTTTCGGGGGGGGGGGTTGTTATTTTATTGCTATTATTGGTGCAGTTTTGAGGAGCCGAAACATAAGAATTTTACTGTCTTGTACTTAGAGATGTAACAACAAAGGATCTTGAATCTTGATCAATGTAGCAATCCCGCGCGATGGCAACATCAGGAAGAAAGAGCATCAGAAGCTAAAGAAATACCAAGGGCTGACGGAAGAACTCGATCGGATGTGTAAGGTGAAATCCACAGCAGTCCCAGTAGTAATAGGACCACCAGGGGCTGTGACCCCCAAACTGGGAGAGTGGTTCCAGCAGATTCCAGGAACAACATCTGAGGTCTCTGTCCAGAAGAGTGCAGTCCTAGGAACAGCTAAGATACTGTGCAGAACCCTCAAACTCCCAGGCCTCTGGTCGAGGACCCGAACTTGAGGAAGAAAAACACCACCTGAAAAAGGGTTAGAGGGAGATATATTTATGTATTATCAGAGTCTACAAAATAGAACTTTCTCTGGATGTTTGGAAAGAGGTTACGAGGGGAAACACCACTGTGTCATCAGACGCCAAAAGCAGAGATTGTGATATCATCTACTTTTCCTCCTTAATCTTTTTCCCTCTTGTTGTTTTTGGATTTTTTAAAGTTTCATTTCAATCGCCTGCCACCACACAGATATCAGGGGGAAGAGGTGATGACAGTACATTCATTTTCCAACATGGCTACCTGTGCCTGGTAGCCATCTATGACCACTCTCTGAACCTAACCACGGCAGGCCTCTGGTCAACTGTCGCCTCACTTTGTCACCTACTCTCCTTTAATTAAAAGATTTGACCCCCAAAAACACATTGTGTTACCCTTTAGCAAGACACTGCATGCCGTTGCCGCTTCAGCCTCAAGCCTAACCTGTAACCACAGCTGGTGAATTGTGCACATGTGTGACCTCAGTTACTCAGGATGTTTTATGCATCATGTATCCAGATTGTAACTGGATGCAATTTTAGGTGGCTTATAATGCATCTTTGCTGCAAGTTAGCAAAGTATAACATATAATTGAAGTATTTCTCCACACTACGTACTGTACACCAAGAGTAAAAAAATAGCCTACATTTCAAGACAAAGAATTTTCATTTTGTGCATTGTTGTTTTAAACAACAATTACAATCCATACCCAATGTGTACGGAGTATATTTACACCTGGGGTTTCTTTTTTTGGGGGGGGGATTATCCCCCTTTTTCTCCCCGATTATGCTTGGCCAATCACCCCACTCTTCCAAGGCATCCCAGTCATTGCTCCACCCCCTCAGCCAATCCAGGGAGGGCTGCAGGCTGCAGACTATCACATGCCTCCTCCGATACATGTGGAGTGACCAGCCGCTTATTTTCACCTGACGATGAGGAGTTTCACCAGGGGGATGTAGCGCATGGTAGGGTCACGCTATTCCCCCCAGTTCCCCCTCCCCCCCCAACAGGCACCCCGACCGACCAGAGGAGGCGCTAGTACAGTGACCAGGACACATACCCACATCCGGCTTCCCACCCACAGACACGGCCAGTTGTGTCTGTAGGGACGCCTAGCCAAGCCCGAGGTAACATTGGGATTCGAACCGCCGATCCCCGTGTTGGTAGGCAACGGAATAGACCACTACACTACCCGGATGCCCCTTAGACCTGCATTTTTATGTGAATGAGTGCAATTGAGTTGCTTTCCATCCACCCAGGAAACATTTTGATGCCAGGTGTGAATGGGGTCTGTCAGTCTTTGGGGAAATTGAAAGGGAACAAATTGTTTCACTCTGTGTGCTTTACAGTGATGGCACCCTTAAAAAAAAAAATCCTTTCAAATATCCTGCCAATGTCCCTAGTCGAGCAGTCAGGGGGCTAATTGTCCCCCTGACGTCCGTTTTACTTCACTCTGTCCACTCACGGTTGTCCCCGGATATTGATGTCCAACAATGACTGGAGAGACGGTGAAAGTTTTTGTACCTTGTGACCTTTTTCATCAAAACACACACACTCGCATCACAAGCCCCCCCCCTCCCTAATCCACGGAGTGAATGTGACCAAAGTTGAGTGAAGGGGGTCACTGTGTGCCTGGAGGCTGGTTTTGGGTGTATCTGCCCCCCAGCCCCCTCGCCTTCCTCTCGCTGTCTTGCCCCCGCTCACCCCCTCCTATCTCCCCGAGGGGAGCCATAGATTTCAGCTCTGCAGAAATGAGCCCCGGGCAGAGGGGCATGGCCCCAAGGGTGGCTGCAGCATGGGGCGCCTGCCTCATACTCACCCCACCCTCACCTCCTCACTCGTTCTCGTTCTCTCTTACTCTTCCTCTCTCTCGCTCTCTCGCTTTCCCCCTCACATCTAGCCTTAAGCTGGCCCCCCAGCAGCCCCAGACAAAGGCAGAGGTCTCTTTGGAGAAAGAGTGCTGGAGATTAAAGGGTTGGGGAGGGGGTACTAGGAATAGGGAGCCCTGGAAAGAGCCAACATTTTGTGTGTGTGTGTGTGTGTGTGTGTGTGTGTGTGTGTGTGTGTGTGTGTGTGTGTGTGTGTGTGTGTGTGTGTGTGTGTGTGTGTGTGTGTGTGTGTGTTTGGTGGGAGGGGGGGCAGCTGAACGCTGAGATATGTGAGTTACTTGCTGGCCTAACTAATAGTTTGTCATTTAGACAGTGGATAATGACATGGAATAGTTAGCTTTTGTTTGAAATTGTAGGGGTTTTTTTGTTCTGTCGTGGTAATATGCAAGTCTGCATGTTACGCAAGTTAACGCTCCATTTGCTCCAGGAGGCCTAATGCTCCAGGCCCTGCCCAGGCATGTCAGAACTTCTATAAACAATATTTATGGCTGCTCAGGTCCGCTTTTGACCAAATGTTACAGCAGTTATTTCTTGTATTTCATTCATTCTGTTGGTTTTATTCTTGGTTGGTTGGTTTGTTTATGTGTGCGTTTGAAAATCACAAAACTCTGCTGTGTTATTCAGCTTGTGTTCACAACAGCCTTTTTCTCCCGGGGGGCATGGGGATGGTGTGAGCGAGGTTTGATGAGCCTATCTGAAGCCTGATCAGGCCTGCAGATGGGAGCTCCAGGGGGGCCTGCTAGAGCTCCTTGGGGGCAGATCAGGCAACTAAAAACGCTGTAAGAACAGAAAATCATTTGTGTCGGGTTATAGCAGGAGTTTCCACATGAGACCGGGGGTCGAAGCGGTTCAAAACGGAGATTGCTTCCTATGGGTCCTGATGAGCAGCGATCCCATGCTGGCCGATATGTGATCATAGGGCGCGATTGTAGTGAAGTAGATTCTCTATGGGATGTATGATGTCGGGGCTGAGTGCTGCGAACATAGAGGACACACCCCTGTGTGTGTGTGTGTGTGTGTGTGTGTGTGTGTGTGTGTGTGTGTGTGTGTGTGTGTGTGTGTGTGTGTGTGTGTGTGTGCGCGCGCACCCACATATATTATGCGCACATGTTCCAAACATATGGCGCTTGTGAGTGTATGTTGGTGCATGTGTGGAGGGGTTTAGCATGTCTGCAGGCTGTGTAGCTTCATAATGCTCTGATTGTGCTCCTGTATAGACCTGGAGCCTCATTCCTATCCTCTGGTGTCAGCTTTGCCCTTAGGCTCTGCTCCCATAGAAATAGTAGCCTAGTTATCTACACAATAGGTAGAAGCACTGGCTCAAAAACAACAGTACCACAAGAGGCACAGGCCTAACCCATTTTCACCAGTGGTCACAACATGAGCTACTTTCGTCGAGATGTACTTCTTATCACCATCTTCTTCCCCCAATGCTGTCCCCCTTCCCCTTGTCATCCTCTGCCATGCTAGCCCAACAAATCCAGCCCACCTCTCTCCATAGCTCTGATTTGTCTTCTGTCTTTTCCCTAAAACCTATTTTTTGTGTGATCTTTGTAGAATGGTCGCAGGAATATTTGGTTACATCTATTACCAAAGGCACGATGGCTTTAACCCTTGCTAGCCCTTCCTAAGTGTTTGCTTGTAGTGTTGATGATCTAAGGCACTGAAGCTTATTGTGATATCGCAGTCAGTGTAAGTCACTGGAAACAAGTGTGTGAACACAAGTGCCTTGAATTAAACATAAATTTTGATCCGGTGCACCGTTTGGTTCTTTTGCTGGCTCTACCCTCCACATAGCCATGACAGATTTATTTCATTGTTTTCAACAATGTTCTTATTAACTTCCAACTTGTTATACTATAAGGCATACTCTCTTTTACAAATGTCAGACCACCTAATTTTCACCCATCTTTTGTCCCATTTCATGCCAGAAAACTAATAGTACCTTTTCCCTGTTTTCCACTGGGGTTATTTCAGGGAACAGCTTATTCTCACACGTCTTTGCTCACAAACATTCATTTCTTGCCCAGCTATGTTCTTTCAAATGCTTCACCCCATTGAGTATGCCCGAGGCTATTTCAGCAGCATGGGAAGCGATGCTCCAAGTCATTGCCTCTATGAAGTGAATTACTGTTTGGACATTATACAGTCTTGGGGAAGAAGGCTTGTCAGGGCAACAACTTGCAGTGTATACAAGCTGCAGTGTATTGCTAGTATCTGCAGGGGCAGGGTGTGGTTTTCCCAAGGGCTCTAGACACTCCTTTAGTATAAAGGTGTGGTTATCATTGTGCAGGTCTGGGCTGATTAAGTGATTAACCAGTGTGTGAGATCTAGGGTATAAATGATTCAGTTATGTGTCTCTGGAAGAATAAAATACTAATAAATTTGTAAGCACTGATGTAGGAGTGACTAAAATGTAATGTTTTGTATCGACTGCATTGGTAGAGTTATGTGGTGAACAAATATTTCCCAAGTGTAACACAAAACCCGAGGTACCTTGACAACATCTTGCTCTGTTATTTTTGGCTTAGATTTCCTCACTGTACACCCTTCATTAATGCATGCCTGTTTCTCGGCCTGTACTGTGTATCACACCGTACACTTCAGTCCCTGAAAGGGGGACTGAATACCATACTGCTACTGACATAATGATAATAATAGTAGTAATTTTATTTATATAGCGCTTTTCTGAAAAAATATTACAAAGTGCATAATACTATCCATCTAAACATTGTTTCCCTTAGGTTGCTTCAGGCTCTGGAGCAGGCTCATCCACGGTCACCTCCTCCCGTCAGCAGCTCCGCCAACGTATCACTCGGGTCAACCTCAGGGACTTCATCTTCTGTCTGGAGCAGGAGAGGACCACGTCCAGGTCCTTGCTGCTCTACAAGGCACTATTGAAATAAGGTGTCCCACAAGGAAGCGTACTCGGCCCTCTGCAGATCACAGAAGGAGTTTCCCTCTGACACCTCCTGCCGCTACCCTACCCCACAACCATCTCTGCATAGATATTTCATACACACCAATTATTTAGACTTATGTCTCCCAACCTCCATGCCTAAAACCCAACCTCACAAAATGTAGCCTTTGGTTTGACCCGCAACTCTTTCAGCTGTCCCCCTTATTGTAGTTTTAGCTGCTTCTACACTCTTACAAAGTATGTGTCGGTTCCAGTGCGTCCTTTTGTCTAGTTTGTAACAGGAAGATCCACATTTGTGTTATTCTTCAACCCAACACATTAACAGCTACACCTTTTCACAGGACAAAACAGTTGTTTAAAGAACAACACAAAATGTGAGTCCCAAATCAGTCATCATGAATTCCTCCATGCTGATGCATCCTTTTTAGAACAAGCGGTCTGCTGGTTTTCCAGACTGAGAGAATGAAATCTTGCAGCACACCAGTGCTGCCAGGATTTTTTTTTTTCTTAACATGACGACTCCTGCGCTGTACCTCAACAGGTGCCTTTTGAGTCTCTGTCCTAACCTCTCCGTAGTAACATTGGGATTTTATGTCTTTTTTCTTGCTGTTGGTAGCAGGAATTCTACCCTCTCAGGACACAAAAAAAAAACGGCGGGCTGATGAGCTCTGTAGGCTGTTTTTAATTTGCCCCTTCTTCTTTAGGTCTATGGTCAGATCAGTTTTTTGTTGGCAGTGGTACTGGCAAACATCCAATGGACATTATTTGCTTTTACTTTGTGTTCCGCCACAGGGTAAATAGATGATCATATTTTGGTTAGCGTATATGTGCCACCATATTGCAAATGTCTAGCTACGCTGTCAATGACCGTACCAAGGGTACTGTCTTTTCTCTTTCACAACAGAAAAATACAGACAGTATACATGGCACCAGAGTACTTACCAGTTTGGAAAACAAATGTTCGCAGAGAATTTTAACGTGTGGGTGGGTGAGTGTGCGCATGTGTGTGTGTGCGTGTGTGTTTGTGTATGCGCGTGTAGGATCGAGTGGACAAGGCCGTGTGTGCACACGTGTCTACATGTATATTGGTAGGCTTTGGTGCATGTGTGTGTTTTAGTGTGTTAAATCGATCTGTGCCGACACAAGCGCAGCGTGATCCTTAGGATAATTTTGCTGAAAACGGTAACACTTGACCGACTTTAAGGTTAACACAAGCTACTCAAGTATAACAGTTTGTTTGTTTGTTTGTTTGTTTTTCTAGGCTTAGAATCAATCTACTTACACAAAGCAGGGAGCTGGCTCTCCCATGGACAGTAAAGGCTAGAGACGGTAAAGGCTCACTCAGGCTACAATCATGAAGGTTAACTCAACAAAAAGCTGTCATTGTCCGATTTAATAACATTCCTACAATTTCCTCAAGACTTCTCCTCCTTGTCTCGGCCAATATGTGATACAGTTTAGCTCAATGCGCTCCTGCAAAACGAACACGCATTACAATTCAAATCGCAATCTAAGTGTTCTGACCGCTCGAAACATGGATTTGTCATAGTACAATAGTTGAATATGCAGTTGCTTCACAGTTTGCAAATGAAAGGCTGATTTAAGTTGTTGTTTTTTTGGAGAGTGTACATTGAAGGTTTTTAATCGCTTTAAATGTCTTTTTTACTGTAATGGGCATTTGGTTTGTATAGTATATAGCTCTAATGGAAAATTGAAGCGGTGGGGTATGACCTGTATAGTCAGTCAGAGTCTGGGTCCTCGGCACCCAGCTGCAGTATCATCTGTTGGAAGGACACAACTTTTGCCACTATTTATATTTCCTACATTCTGTATTCAATCCTGATGCATTTCAGGCAATGCAATTTTACTATTGTTTGTACCTTTGCAAAAAAATTAAATAAAGAAAGTGATAAAAGAAGCTTGGTTTGGGTTTTACTTCTTCAAATGTGTCTTGGCCGTGTCTTGCAGTTGGTATTTTCACACAAGAGGATTGTTGGGGGAGGTCACGTGTTGGCTGAAAATCATTCAGCTTTCAATTTCCTGAACCGCATGAGTACGTCGAGTAAATTCGACAACGAAACTGCAGTGACTTTTCATCTTTTTATCAATACATCTGTACAAATGGAAAAATTGTGACACAATGTAAGCTAACAAATACATTAAATATACATTTTCAAAATTGCAATAATATAAAAGGAATTAAATTACTCGCCGCGTGGCACCTTGGCCCACATATAAAAAAATTACCTTTCAATTCATTCATATGCACAATGGACATATTCAAGCCAGTATCGATCAATATCAAACAAAGAGCAATTTTGATTCTTATAACAAATATCTACATGAGAATTATATTGTAATGAGACTGAATCATGTATGCTTTGCTCCTGAAAGGAGAAGCCCATATGTGGTGCACTATGCACTCGCGGTTTTATTTTACTTTTTTAATTTTAATAAATTTGTATCGCTTGTCTTTGAATTTTGCTCGCTCTACAGAAGCTACCACATTGTGTCATTATTGCCAGACGGCAGATGAAAAAGGTTTCCCTCAGCCCAAGGCTGGCTGAGCACTCTTGCGGTAGTCATAATCAATAGTCCATATTGGTTCTCCAGCAGAAGTCAGAGGCCTCTAAAATCATCTCACACAGAGAAGACGTTTCCTTTTTCCTGTTATGTGTCCGAGATTTGAGGTGTTATTTGCTGGCTCAACGTCGCCGTGACACTCTCCTCTGCCTACTAGAGGCGTTTTGTTTTTACAGTTGGAAGTCGGTTTACTCTGGTGACCGTTGTCATTAAAGTCATAGTCCCCCTCGTTGATTTTGAGTTTGCGCCAGTTAGTCCAGAGGCTCCTGTTTGATCCGAATGGGAGTGCTGCTGATGGACTGGCTCCTTCTGAGGTCGCGACACAGGACGTACTCGCTGAACTGGGACGAGTCGACTCCGCCACCACAGGATGCCTTGACGGTGAAGCCCTTCTGAAACAACCTCTCCAGTACCTGGACGGAGGGCAAGATGAGAGAGGTCAGTGACCGGTCCTTTTACACTGAGTAAATGTGTCATTTTACTGACAAGAGCTGCATTGTTTTAGAACTATATTTGGCATTTTGAGCCTTTATTATTGTCATGATAGTTAATGGAAACAGGGCAAAAAGAGCAGGGGGATGACATGTACTAGTAGAGGTCCTGAGCCAGACTGTGATGAGGCTGTGTGTTGCATGCTCAAGGCTCAGCGTTTTCGGTTTTTAATTTTCAAAGCCATCCAGCATGCCGAATTTCGCCACAAGAGGACACTGTTACATAACCTCACACGAACAGGAACCATTTTTGGATCCGTGGAAACATAAAATCCGGGTGAAAATCGGTAAAAACCGAAAACGCTGAGCCTCGTGCATGCTCTATCTGTTAAAAGATACCAGGGTAACCAAAGAGTTAAATTACCGACAGTTTGCAAGTTCAACATTTTGTTTCTGTGGAATTGTGTAGGCGCAGTTATCCTCAGCATTGAGTCTGACTGTAAAACACCTGCTGTACAACATCGCAGAACTGCAAGTATCAACGCTAGAGTTTCCCGTGTATTTCATTAAGTACAGCCTACTCAAACTGGCGACCTTACAGGCCATTAGTTTTGCAGTTTGTCTTATAAGTTGCTTTTCCCCCATCCCACCTGATATTCCCAGGTATGCAGAAACTCATGCACGGTTACCTAATCCTAACGCTTCTTCCTTTTAAGAATATCAGGTCATGCATGTCCCCTGGCATTTCTTATGTGAGCGCTGCGTCAGTTTAAATTCATTTTACGTGCAAGCGTACTTGGCGGTCAGTTAAAGTTTAGGCGAAAACAGAGGGCGACCTGACTCTCTCCAGGTTGAGCTACATCCTTCAACTGTGACGTTTAGCAAGTAAAAAGTTGATGAGAATGGTAGAAGTTGACTGACCACTCGCGCAGAAGTACACAGTAAGTCCACAAAGCCGTTCAGTTATTCTGTTTTTAAAGCCAAGAGAGGCGTTGTCACCAGGTTTGGGATGTGTAATGGAGAGATAATATTGTAACGTGTATGGATAAGTAAACACGTTGGTCCTTGACTAACGGGTCGGACCCTTTAGTCGACTGGTTAACGTTGTCACTTGCGGAGTGGGAGATACAAGTTCGCGACCCGGCTGTGGCGGTTCCCCGACTGCCCCCCCAAGTTCGTTACAATATGAAGAACAGTGTAATGAATTGCCACTCCTAGGAGTAATTATTAATTAAATTAATTAATATTTCGCGGTGTAATCCCCCCCCACAACTTGGAGGGGTTGCGACCCCTCCAAAAAATGTTCGAGTGTATCTGAAAATATACGCTGTTGTGACACATTGAAGGTTTTTCCTTTTTGTTTTCAATAATCCTCATCGGTAAGAAATTTGGTAAAATACATTTTCTGCACCCTCACCACTACCCCCCTCCTCTCCTTCATATTCTATCGCTTGGTATCGTCCGTGTGGTTTCATTACCATTTCACTGCTTTTTTTCATTGCATTTCAAGTGCCTGTAAAATGAAGTGGCGATAGAGACGACTAGATATAGAGTTCACTCTGCCTCACCTGCAGAGTCCATTTCAACAGACATGCAAGTATACATATTGTAGCGAATTCGGGGGGCAGCCCGGCCGGACCGTCACAGCCGGGATGCGAACTCGGATTTCCCGCACCGCGTGCGACAACGTTAACCAGTCGACTAAAGGGTCCAACCCGTTAGCCAAGGGCTAACATGTCTACTTATTCGTTACACTACCCCCCTCTTTCGGAAAGCGCGCTCTTCCACCGCGGGCGACAACAGTAGTTAACGTTGTCGTTAACCAGTCGATGTAGCGAATTCGGGGGACAACAACAGGAACTGCCGCAGCTGGGACGCGAACCCGTATCTCGCTAACCGCTCGACTAAAGAGTCCGACCGTGTCTACTTATCCATGCACGTTACACTATTTTTTCCGATACGGTTTTTCTTGTGAATTTTCCCCTCATTCGGGTCTAGGGTCCAAGGATAGAGGGTGTCACATGTCGTGTATTGTTGTACTGGTTGTAAGGCCATCCGGGACTACCTTGTGATTTTGGGCTACACAAATAAACTTGACAAGTAAGCTGTGCTCTATCACTTTTAACACGCTCTAACAAATCAGTGTTTTGATAAAAGTTTTGAGGTGTTTCTGTTGTGTCAGCTTGTAACTACAACTTCAAGACGATAATCCCATACCGTTCAGTTCACAACAAAGTCATATAAAAGTTGTGCTTTGCACTGTAGCCTTGTTTAATAATTTATAATTAATAAACTTTTTTTTAAATAGTGAGTCCCACTCTGGTTAAAAGTGCTTTTGAAATAAAGTGGCGATGGCGACGACTAAATAGCGTCGGCTGTGACTCACCTGCACTGAGTTGAGCCTGCAGTAGCCATTGAGAGGGAAGCGGATGACGTGCGTGGGGTCCTGGTTCCAGCCGGCGTTGACCGAGTTGCACATGACGTCCCCGGTCTCTGGGAAGATCTCCTCGATTAGAACCTTCTCACCACTGAGAGCGATCCTCTCGCCCAGGTCGGGGGTGACACGCACCACCAGGCACTCACATGGGGCGGCCCGCTGGGCCTCGCGCTCCACCTGCCAACGCTCCAGCTCCCGCACCATGGGGGTCAGCTGGTAGTAACGTGCCTCCTCGTACAGCTGCGGGAAGTCCTGCAATAGACAGAGATTTGAACATTAAATCATCATCCTGGCGGAGCTCCTTGAACGTGTCAGTAATCAACCTAAGGGAGCGTCACACAAAGCGTCCGAACTCCTTTTTGTTTGTGTTAAGTTCTCCGTCCTGCACCTGCTGAGCTGGATGTGACTGAGCTACCTTTTTTTGTTTAAGATTTTTTTTTTTGCATTTTATGCCTTTATTTGACAGTGATAGTCGAGAGACAGGGGGGAGAGAGCGGGGATGACATGCAGCAAAGGGCCGGACCCGAACCCAGGTCGCTGCGGCAAGAACTCAGCCCCATGAGTAACCTATGTTAAGTCCTGCAAAAAGCCACAAATGACACACAACAGTTAGAGAGTAGACACGTGACACATCTGGCTCAATGGTTTGAGCAGGGTTTTTTCTGAACGACTGTGGTTTCTGCCCGGAGACACCATTAGGAAAAGTACAGGTGGGGTCGATATGTTCCCCTTTAAATTCAACCACTATCACAGCATCCTTTTAGAAGGTATTACAGGCTTCCCACGCACCCTGGAAAACCTGAAAATTTTAGTTTTCCAGTCAGAGACAACACCTGGGAAATGCTCAACTTGATAATCATATGGTAACTTAGCCATATTTTAGAAGTTTGGGTGGTGTGTTCAATGTCCAGTTAAGCTACAAAATCCATTAAGAGACCGTTCAGACTTCCACTGATAGTTAAGACTGAATTTATACATTTGTTTCTAGTTATTTCCCTTATCCCACCCGATTAAGCCAATGGCTTCCTTCAAACTCGTGTCGGCTGCTCTCGCTATTTTGCATGCTGAAGCCTCCTCGCATGGACTGCGTTACCTTCAGGCCGCGAAGGAGACGTAGGGAGAATGCTTTCGGCTGCTTGGCTGCAGGCGCCCGGGTGGGCCAGAGGGGTCGCTGGAGAACGACGAGTCCCCGAACACTACACCGATCTACACCCACTATCCCTCGGGTAAGGGTGGCCTAATGAATGCCTTACCCCGTGGACGCTCTGGCCGGGACTGGTTACGGCGAGTCTGGGATACAAACCTTCCAGCCACGTGACGAGCGGACTGCAAGAACGGCGGTTTATTCCACTCGGCCATCAGAGCGGCCATAGGTAATATAGAATAAGATGACCCCCTGTGAGCTATCATTCACGCCCAAGCAAGTCATGGAAAACGTCCTTCCTAAGGTGAGCGGGAACCCTGCATTTAACCTGTTTTTTTTCAACGGCCAGAACAGGAAGACCGGTTGTATCGGGCAGCAGGGGAGGTGTGGATGTGTGGCGGTATGTAAGAAAGACAGAAGAGAGAAAGCCACTTCATTTTGTCTTTGTACAGTAATGAATGTGTCCTCTGCATTTAAGCCATCCTATTGTATAGGAGCAGTGGGCAGCTGCAGCGCCCGGGAACCAACTCCACTTCCTCTTTCCGTTGCCTTGCTCAGGGGCACAGGCAGGAGTATTAACCCTAACATGCACGTCTTTTTGATGGTGAGAGGAAACCGGAGCTCCCGGAGGAGACCCACGCAAACCCCACACAGAAAGGACCTGGGACGGCCAGGGCTTCGAACCCAGGACCTTCTTGCTTGTGAGGCAACAGTGCTGACCACTGGGCCGCCATGCCGCCAAATCCCTATTGTAAATATGCGGCTTTAAAAAAGCGATAAGATGTGAAAGCTGGAAGTGTATTCCCAACATCCCAACCAAAGCAGCGCTCGCCATGCTTACTAGCTTGAGGGAACCTGCAGGATGATGTTATCTCAGTCCAAGATGCACGAGGAGGACGCACAACATGAAATGGTAACCGCGACCTCAGCGACGCACTTCTGTAGCGTTAGATATCTAGTATACCCCCCACACACACACACACACACACACACACACGTAGCCACAGTGTCTATGAGCCGAGTCACTGTAAAGAGCTCTTTAGAGCTTCTCCTGACGCGTCCCCCATCATGACTCCATGGCAGACCTCACCTCACAACCACGATCGGCAGACACTTCTCTTCATAATTACTGCGTGTGAAGGAGAGAGGAAGAGAGGCGCCCCCCCCCCCCTCCCATACTGCTTTTGACAACAAGCATACCCAGAGCGAGCGGAGCCGCTGGCCCCAGGGGGCTCTGCGCTGTATCAAAGGCTCGCCTCCTTAGCTCCCCTCCCTTGGCTGGCTTGAAGCAAAGGATAGATGTGTTTTATAAAAAGGGGCTCTCTGTCTGCGGGGCTTTTTAGTCATCCCGAGCAAAGGCGCAGAATAACAGAGGCAGCGCTGGCTAACTACAGGGAGGGAGATGAGAGAGATAAGAGATGCAGTATGGACACACACAAACACAGGCAGGCTCACTCCCCAAGAACATACTCACACAGTATGGGTCATGTTCACACACACACACACACACACACACACACACACTAACACCTCACACATGAATTTAGCAAAACATACAGCCAACCCCCCCCCCCGCCACCCATCCTCATCTTCCTTCCTGCTACAAGCGAACCACAATCAACCCCCACAGCCGCCGCAGGGATGGCGGAGAGCTGATTAAAGGGTCAGAATCTGCAGTTTCCGCCCTGTGAGAGACCGTCTGCTGTTAGCGGAGGAATGAAACGACGACGCGTTTGCGGACACTTGACAAATCGTTTGTCTACCCATTCACCGTGAGACAAGGCCGCAGCGGCATTTGCCTTCCATTTTAAGAAGGCGGGGGGGGGGGCAAGGTGAAGACGAGAGATGCGTCGTCGTTCGAGGGGTTTAGCAAGAGCCCAGCGCGGACGCAACATCTTTACGCAGCAGCCGATCTTGGCGTTCAAGGGGAGCCTTACCTGGAAGTCCTCTGGGAGCAGTAGTTTGCAGGTGCGCAGGAAACTGAGGATGTACCGGAATATGTCTCCATCCCTGTCGATGAAGTAGTGCTGCTTCAAGCTGTCCAACACGATGGGCTCTGTGCCATTGAAGAGACGACTGATCCTGCAAAGAGAGTCATATGAAACAGAGTACAACGGTCCACTGGCATGTATACAGTACCATGTCATTGCATAGCACAGTATAGTACTGTCGAGAAATAGACAGAAGTAAGTGCATACTTTATTACTGCATAACACATAATAATACAGCATTACTGGGGACAGCATTACACAGTATAAAAATACTATATGTATTATGTACTTATCCTAAAATGTCAACACTACAGTAAACTGCATCATATGTTATTACTGTATTATTACTATGTTATTACTATATTATTACTACTGCAACGCTGCTATTGCGCTGTAAAGCTACAGCGGAGCACAGTATCGTGTAGTGCATTAGTTATTCTGCACTGCGTGTTGTTCTGCGGTGTGTAATTTGAAAAACCTGTTGTCTTTCGATACAGATTGGCTATGAATTAAAACAAAAAAACTGGTTTGATTTGCATTCATAACTGGTTTGTATCCTGTGCATATATCTGAGGGCTGCCTAGATGCGGCGACATGTGGCAAACTAGTTGATTTACTCTGTTAGCTGTTTTAGAATAATGTTCTTTTCGTGTTTCAAGAGCCATTTCCGGAAATACTCCGAGCTCCTCCCTTTGACCGCGCCACATGTGCCGAGACAGCAGCTGGAGTCACCTCGGAAGACCTGCAACTGTCAGCGAAGACCTGTGTTGACAAGTAAACTATAGGAATTCCCACGTCAGGATTAGCATACGTCAACTTCCCATATAAGCACAACAGCGACTCAGCTGAACATAAGGTGATCACACCTTCGGGCTTAAGATTGCACGCGGTGAAAGTCAGACCTTAGGTGCGGGTTATGTAAATTTCAGTAGTACTTTCACTTTTTTTGAAGCAAGTCTCTGGTTACGTTCTACTTCACTCTGAGCGAAGTAAGGATTTCTTTCCCTCTCACACGTCTCTTCTCTCTCTGTCTTTCCCTCCTTTCTCTCTCAGTAAATCGATGCCAACCCCTTTTCTATGAGACGGCGCTCATCTTGCCCGGGTGCCTGCAGGTGCTCCTTCGCTCCTCCAGCAGGAGTCTCACCTCCTTGCCCCAGGCCACCGCGGCCCCTCTCGGCTTCTCTCCCTCTTTGTCCTCCGAAATGCAATTAAAATTTACCCTTTTCTTCCCTTCTCCTCTGTTCTCTCCCCTCTGCACCGTCTCTCTCTGTCGTACTCACAAATTGGACGTGGGGAAGGGAGAGGAGAGCCATGTGTGGAAACATTTGATCATTTGAGGAGCCGGGGTGGGAAGGGGGGGGTAATTATCCAAGGTCATGTGCATATTGAGCAAGCTACGGTAACATCTTCAAATATATTCTTTTGAGCATGGACAAGGTGAGACGGTCTCAAGATGGCTTTGGACGAACGAACTTGAAGATGCTTTCCCCAGTGCCCCTGACTATCATGGGTGCACACTTTTTCAGCATAGGTGCCACCATTGGGAATGGGTGGGTAAAAATAGAGGCTGCACGATGTGTGTAACACTCCCAAAGGGTGTTTAGACAAAGATCCTTGGCTGATCAAAAAGTTGACGCATGAATAGACACCCTGGGGGGGAAGGGGGGGATTTCACGCAGTGTGCCATTTCTATTCTTGAACGTACATCTCATTCATCTGTTCCATAACTGTCCTATATTAGTTAAGTGGAGGCTCTATCAACCTTTGTTTAACCCTAGCAGTGTTGGCACCATGCTCTGTCCATTAGTCTTAACCTCCCCATAGTGACGTATACTACCGGGCTCGTCTTACCTGGACTCGGGGTATTTGGTGAGAGTAGCCAAGCTGCTGGTGTACATGTGGCCCCCTACATCGATGTGGACGGGGGCGTTGGCCTTGGTCAGCTGGGCCGGGGAGGGGATGCCCTGGGCAGTCATAGGAGACACTGGAGACCTGCTCAGAGACATCCTGGACATGCTCCGCCCCTCCTGTCAGGGTCACGAGACATAAAGCTTTACTGGACGAGGACCAGGTGTTCGATGCTAAAGTGAAACATGAAAATGAGCTTAATCTAGGCCTGTTAAGTGCTTTGGGCTGATTGATCGGCTACAATTACCCCAAAACCAGAGCGCATCTCGGAGATGCTCCATCAGCCGCCTGCTACGACATAAAGACATGAGGAGCAGGTCCTGTGTTCAACTTTGAACAGGGGAAGGTGGTGCGGGAGCAAAAAGGCACACCTGTCAGTCATCACAGCCAGTTGGATGCTTTGGGCTGGTGTGTATATATGATTTCTATTTAAACTCAAAATCCCCCGAGCCTCGCCGCTCTGCTGGTGAGCTAGTGGTCTTTGAACGTGTGTGAGGACCCTTTTCTTTCTGAAGTCGCTCTCAGCCAGACTACAAGGCTGCACTGTGCAGCCTGCTCTTCTGGCAGCCTTCAGACTGGATGCGTTCTTAATGTAATAGCTACGGTGCCATGCTCTTCAACAATATATATATATATATATATATATATATATATATATATATATATATATATATATATATATATATATATATATATATATTTTACACAGATGAAAATCTGTCCTCACAGGTCAAAAATTACAAAGGCGCGAGACTGGGAAAAAAGGGCAGTTTTTTTCAAATTACCATGAATGTAATATTCATAGAGCTACGGCGGCTGAGGAGGGCGCCCACATTCAAGAAACAGAGGGCGGTTATGACCCGCGGGCTGCTGGGCAAGGGCAGATTCTGGATTAATTGAACCCCTCACACACACACACACACACACACACACACACACACACACACACACACACACACACACACACACACACACACAGACTCTCTCAATTGTAAAGAAGTTCTTTGAACCATAAAAGGTGAACAGGAGGCGAACT